>NW_005871912.1:34797-117785 GCF_000147115.1 Myotis lucifugus
CCGCCCTCCTTTTGCCATCGCAGATCAGGGGGCTGCAGGCCAGTCGGCACCCCTGGCCCCAGTGGTCCTACACCCCGCTCTCTCTTCCTCCGATTGCCATGGCGATCACCAGCACCCCTGCCGGGGGTGTCGCCTGACCTGCTGGGCTTTCTGATGGCGATCACTGTCTGGGGGATGGGCAAAGGCAGCCTGTGGGCTGCCTTTGCCCGCTCCCCAGCTCTTGCCTGCCACCATTCTTCTGTCTTTCCCCTTTTGCCTCCCATCACTGCGCCTATGTATGCAAATTAGCCACGATCTTTGTTGGCGGTTAACCGCCATCTTGGCTGGCAGTTAATTTGCATATCACCCTGATTAGCCAATGGGAAGGGTAGCAGTCGTACGATAATTACCATGTTTCTCTTTTATTAGATAGGATTATGCACAGGCCGAGAGAAACCTGTATTTCAACTTCTGGGCCCTGACAGGGAGGAAGTTTTCCTATTTATATCTTTTTACCTTCATTGTCTCCCAAATATAGGGTTTTCCAGTCCCCTTTGCAAGTTCTTAAAGAGCCCTATGTGCTGGGGCTTTGAGACCTCAACAAAAGGCCTGGCCTGGCACCAGCACTGATAACTTTGTCTGGGGAAGGTTTATGGCCTCTCTGGAATGGGAGTACTCTTCTTTTTCTTATTATTGAAGCAAGCAAGCATTTACAGGAGCCACGATAGCAGGATTAAAATTTCAAACAGTAGTTTTTGTACAAGATAGATGCTTCAGTTCAAAACATTTATCTGGAGTAAATACATTAGGTGGACTGAGGCTTCTGTGCCTGGGACATTTCCTCACAGGGACTCATGGATCCAGAAGCTGCGACCAATGGGACTGCCGTTACTGAGTTCATTCTGCTGGGCCTCGTTGAAACAGAGAAGCTGCAGTCTCTGGTCTTTGTACTTTTCCTCTTTGCCTACCTGCTCACAGTTGGGGGCAACCTCAGCATCCTGGCTGCCATCTTGGTGGAGCCTAAACTCCACACCCCCATGTACTTCTTCCTGGGGAACCTATCAGTTCTAGATGCTGGATGTATCACCGTCACTGTTCCTGCAATGTTGGGTCGTCTCCTGTCCAACAAGCGTGCAATTTCCTATGATGCCTGCCTCTCCCAACTATTTTTCTTCTACCTTCTGCTTGGTGTGGACTGCTTCCTGTTGACAGCCATGGCCTACGACCGATTTCTGGCAATCTGCCTGCCCCTCACCTACAGCGCCCGCATGAGCCATTCAGTCCAGTGGATATTGGTGGCTGTGTCCTGGGCCTGTGCCCTCACCAATGCACTGATCCACACTATTGCCCTAACTACACTCAACTTCTGTGGTCCCAATGAGGTCAATCACTTCTACTGTGACCTGCCACAGCTCTTCCCGCTCTCTTGCTCCAGCACCCAACTCAATGAGCTGCTGCTCTTTGCTGCTGGTTTCATAATGGCAGGTACACCCTTGACTCTTATTGTCACCTCCTATGTCCACATAGCAGCTGCAATCCTACGGATCCGCTCAGTGGAGGGCAGGAAGAAAGCCTTCTTCACATGTGGCTCCCATCTCACTGTGGTTTGCCTCTTGTATGGAACTGGTATCTTCAACTACATGCGTCTGGGTACAGAGGAGGCTTCAGACAAAGATAAAGGGGTTGGAATTTTCAACACAGTTATCAACCCCATGCTGAACCCACTTATCTACAGCCTCAGGAACCCTGTTGTGCAGGGTGCCCTCTGGCGGGTAATCACAGGGAAGCGGTCACTGACTTAATAAGAGTTCCACTGTCACTTCCTCCTATTCTCTCTTAGGAGTAGAGGAGAAATCCTCTGGGGCCAGTAACTAGGACAAATGATTCAGAACTGTTTCTATCTCTATGAGCATAAGGATTTTTTCTTTTTTGGTAGGGGATAATAGTTATTGCTTCCCAAAGAACCTCTGCCCAGGTATAGTTTATAAATATGTAAATTAATGCTGTCACTTCCCTTGACAAATTATAACTTCAGTCACTGTGAGCTCCCTTCTCTGGGTAGAAGTGAACCCTTGGAAGCCCTGAATGTCTACAGGTACAAGTCCCATAGGAAATGACTCTTTGGTTGGTTATAGCCTGGGTTTCCCAAATATTCCTGCAAATTCTCCCCACCAGAGTGTCATCTGATTCCCTGGAGTTCAGGTATAGTTGATCTGTTAATAAAACATAAGCCTAGAGATCAGGATTATTTTACTTATCTCATCAGGCTCCTATAAGTCTAAAAATGCAGCTCATCTCTTTCTATCACACAAAGATGCCCTGGAATATAGAGGGGACAAATGGGAACTAAATGGTCATGTGTTCTCTAGTAACTCTGGAGAGCATGATTCCTGTGTGCAAATTAAAAAGAAATCCTCATCTTAGGATATGTTTAATGATTTTACAGAGAGGGAAATAGAAAGTGAAATATTGGTGTGAGAGAGAAACATTGTTCGTTTGCCTCCCATAGGTGCACCCACTGAGGTTCAAAGACACAACCTAGATATGTGCCCTGATTGGAAATTGAACACACAATCCTGAAGAATGTCAGAAGACACATTCTTCTTCTGTGTCCTCAGAGGTAGGCCCACTGACCTCAGTCCAACTGCAGATCTTGAAGTGACCCCATAATCCAGCTCTTACCCTTTGAAGCATAGGCTAGGAACACTTTTGCCCACCCAGTGATTTGGAGGAAGACAGGGTCTCACAGGTAGTTCTGCCAAACTCGGTCTGACTGTGGTTCTTGCAGAAGCCCTATAACCAATATTGTATTTCAGAGAGACATCTCAGCAGTTTATTGGGACCAGCTCCAGGAATCTCTGCCAGAAGATTAAACCCTTAAATCCTAAAAACTGCTCCCATTTCAATGAACTCTTCCTATTCAGCCTTACATTCTATCTACTCCTTCATTCCTCATGACCTGTTCCCATGTTGCTCCTGTATAAACTGTAGGAACTTCCAGTTTATGCCATGATATAATAGCCAGTATATTTAGTTTCTTATTACTCCTTTACCAAAATTACCATAAAGTTGGGGACTTAAACCAATAGGAATTTATTCTCTTATGGTCTGGAGGCCAATCCAAAATGAGACCTACAGGGCCACCTTCAAGGTGTCAGCAGGGAAAATTCTTCCTGGAGGCTCCACGGGAGAATCCATCCTTTGTCTTGTGGCCACATCACTCCAATCTCTGCTTCCATCATCTTATTGCCTTCTGCTCTTCTGTAATAAAATAATTCTACTTGTCTATTATAAGGACTCTTGTTTTTGGGCTCTCTTGGATTAAATAGGACAAGCTCCCTAGCTGAAGACCTCTAACAATCTACAGTCTTTTTCACCATATCAAAAGTTGATTTTAGGAATTAGGGCCTGGATATGTTTGGGGGCCATTATTCAGCATGCCACAGCCAGATATGGGAATTTTTTTCAGGAGATAATTATTTTCTCTTGAATTATAGATGGGATTTTCTTATGCCTAGACCTAACCCTCATTTTTCTGGAGGCACTGAGGAGAAATGGGAGAACTTTTTGAGGAGGATGAGAATCACCTCCTTTGCATGGTCTTTGCAAATAAATAAATAAATTTTTAAAAAAGGACTCCCTCTAGCAAGGGAGCAAGGATACCTTTATCAGTTGAGTTCAGGAGCATTTGATTTTGGGGGTTCCAAATGCTCATGCTCACCTTCTCAAATTTCCCCATCCAGGACTCAAGGTCTCACCCCTTCCTTCTAAGGGCTCTGGACTTAGCATAGGAGATGCAACTAAGCTACACATTCATCATCCCTTATAGCTCTACCACCCTTACAATTAGGTCCAACGTTGGATTTTCTGCACTGTCTGCCTTGTGGCTGCTGAAGATTAATGTCTCATTAAGTGTTGCTATGCAAGTATCCTGGCTTTCACAACATACCTTGTTAGCTGGCTGACCTAGGTTGATCATTCTATTTTTTCAAGACTTGTAAGAAGTTTAACAAAAGCCACCCTTTATTTTCAAAACTCCACTATTCTTATAATTACCATCTTTATATATAAAAGCCTAAGCGACCGAATGAACAGTAGACTGGTCACTATGACACGCACTGACCACCAGTGGGCAGATGCTCAACACAGGAGCTGCCTCCTGGTGGTCAGTGTGCTCCCACAGCCAACCTCCTATGGCAGGCCAACCTCCTGAGGTCCCTCCCCCTGGCTGGCCTTGATTGGCCCAGATAGGACTGGGCGAGTCAGCCCTGATTGTCCCCAATCGCAGGCCAAGCTGAGGGACCCCACCCAGGCATGAATTTGTGTAGCGGGTCTCTAGTCTATATATATAAAAGGCTAAGTGACTCTCTGACCAACTGTCCATAAGTATGACGTGAACTGACCACCAGGAAGCAGACACTCAACTCAGGAGCTGCTGAGTGACAGCAACTTTGCAGAGTGCCCTCCAACACTCTGAGACCCCTAAGAGGAAGTGGGAGAGCCAATTTTGGCCTGATACCCGCAGGCCAGCCCAAGGGACCTCACTAACTCTACAGATGCCCTTTGAACTGCACGCTGCCCCCAAGTGTGGCCAGCTGGGGATGGACTGCAGGAGGTTGGCTCCAGGGCATGTCAAGCCCTTCTTGCCCAGTCCCACCCTGCCCACCATCTTCTAATTAATTCCCTTTCAATGTGCACAAATCCATGCACCAGGCCACTAGTGGTTCTCATAACATTAGTGAGCTAGAGCTAACACATAAACTAGTGTTTTGCCTTTCACCTGTACCTCATCACAACCTACCACAAGCAAGTGTCAGTAATTATGCTAGGGGTTATCACCAGCCCCACTTATCCCAAGCAGTCATGAATGGTCCAGTTCCAGAAGTTCAGCTGGAGAATGTGCTTCCTAGGGCTATCCTCTGGCCAACTGTCAGACTTGGGCTCCCACCAAAGCAGAGCCCAAGACAAGATGCATGTGCAATTTAAACAGGAAGTCATCTCAGGCAGCAAGATCAAGTTTATTTATTTGGCAGGTGGTCTCAGGAAGCAAGACTGAGGCTATGAAGAGAGTGACACAAAGAAGGAAGAAGTACCCCTGACTGAGGGTCATTTCCAAGGTCCCTGCTGTGGACAGCAGAGACTGGATTGTGCAAGAGCATATCGAATGCCTCTCAGGGTTGCCTGGTGAAGAGGCAGTGGGGCGTTATCCACTGACTCCTGTCTCCTACTTTCAAGTTGTCCTCTGCCCACTGAGCTCCACATGTGCTCAGACATAGTGAGCCTCCCAGGCCCATTGTTCATGATATTAGGGGATTTCAAGGAAGAGGCTACACTCTGTCAGCTCACATTAAGCAGAAACCTACAGGGAACAGTCCAGTCCAGCCAGGGCTGAAATCAGAAAAGGGCCTAGAAAGAACTGAGTCAGAACATTAGTTCTGTCTACTCTGATCTCCTTCATAGAATTGTTGTGAGGACAGATACAGACTCCAGGCATGTAAGGTTCTGACTACACTCCCATGTCTGTATCAAGAACACATAAATGTCATGTACTGTTGAACCTCTACTAGCAGCTTAATGAGTCTTAGTCCATTAATAATCTTCACTAACAACCTGTGATAGAAGATATGCTCATTTCACAGATGAGGAAACTGAGTCCCAGAAGGGTGCAACAGCTTGTACACAGTCAAACAACCAGTAACCAGAGGAGCAGGTCTGTCTACAGTGCTTTTCTTCCTGCACCAGGCGTCTCTGCTGGGGGAAGAGAGAGCGCTCTCTCTTGGGGGATGGGGAGTTGGGTGAGTAGTTACTGGTGGGTAGAGGGGTGGGGAGAACACATGTCTCCACCTCACACATCTTCTGTTTGTTAATCTGTGACCTTGACCAGGGCTTTCCATTTTCAGGGGCCTGGCCTAGATCATCATCTTGATAGGCAGCCTCCCTGGGGTCCTTCTAGTGGTATAGCTCTTTACCACCACTTCCAGAACCATTACAGGCGCCCCAAGGCACAGTCCCAGTAGCCCCCACTAACAAGGCCCTGAGGGGGAAAGCACCACACTCCTGAAAACTCATTAGAAAAGTGGGTTTGGAGAAAACTTCTCCCTCTTGCCTCTCTTCTGGGTCCTCCTCCTCATCCCAGGGCTGATGCAAGTCTGGGAATGAGCTTGTTTCTGCTCAAAGGCCCTGCTTGGGGCTGGCCTCTGGGAAAGAAAGCTTGTCCCTAGGAAACGTGTATCTAGTCTTAATTACACCTCTAGTTGGCTGGGTGACTTTAAGGATATGGACCAGTCCTGCAGGCCTCAGCAACCCACCATTAAGTGGAATTTATATCACCTCCCCCAATTCCCTGCCATAGGCCAGGGCAGAGATAAGGCCTTTTGAAAGGAAATCTAATTACAAGAAGGTGTAAGACTTGTTGCTATAGTTATGAGGGCTTGAGTTGTTTACAAAACAACTTGTATCTCTCCCCAGCTATCCCCTCTTTCCTGGGAGGGCTCATTTCTGAGGTCTCCCCGGAGGATAACACCCAGTGAAAATAGACCTTGGATAGAGAAGCCGTCAGCTTCCTTTTCCTCATTTTCTTTTATATCCTGGTAGCTCCTCATTTTCTGAGTAGATAACTGAGTCTGCACAGCTCATGGTTTCTTCCCTGAAGGAAACCCACTGGCTCCTATGCTCATGTCAGGGTGAGTATTCTCAGGGATCCTTCCTTTGTTCCTCTGTTGCCATCAGCTCAAACCCAACTCTCTATAGTGCAACTGATGGGAAGCCTTTTCAGGGAAAGATCTGGGAAGATAACACGGAGGTCCTGGTTCCTCTCTGGCCCCTTTGCCCATGGCCCCCTTTCCTGGATGAAGCCACCTGCTCCCCGTTACTCTTAGGGGAGAGTGTGAAGGGACTCCCTGAGTCTAGTTCACTGCCCAGGACGACTTCATCAGGCAGCCTGCAGCCTTCACTCCAGTCTCAGGCGTTGTTGAGCCTTTTCATCACTGGGAGGAACTGGTAGAGGTGGAGAGCTGTCTTCGCTCAGTGAGGAGAACCTGGGGCTCATTACAAGGCCCCAAGGGTGGTCATACAGGAGGGCTCCTCATGTTGGGCATCATGGTGACCTTGTCAGACCCTCTAGATCAGCGGTTCTCAACCTGTGGGTCGCGACCACTTTGGGGGTCAAAGGACTCTTTCACTGGGGTCGCCTAAATACATCCTGCATATCAGATATTTGCATTATGATTCATAACAGTAACAAAGTTACAGTTATGAAGTAGCAACAAAAATAATTTTATGGTTGGGGGTCACCACAACATGAGCAACTGTATTAAAGGGTCATGGCATTAGGAAGGTTGAGAACCACTGCAGATGTCTCTAGATCAGGGGTGGGCAAACTTTTTGACTTGAGGGCCACAATGGGTTCTTAACTTGGACCGGAGGGCCGGAACAAAAGCATGGATGGAGTGTTTGTGTGAACTAATATAAATGCAAAGTAAACATCATTACATAAAAGGGTACGGTCTTTTTTGTTTTTAGTTTTATTCATTTCAAATGGGCTGTAGTTTGCCCACGGCTGCTCTAGATGATTGCAGGTCATCTCACAATCCCACTGATTTCAGGTAAGTTGTACCTCTGGGCACCTGAGGGTTGGTAGCAGCTGTTTTGTTGTTCTTTTATCTCTGATTATAACTTACTTGTCTGGAAGGTTTCACCCTCCTAAGGGCCTTATTCTTTTGGGTGATTAACATGAAAATAAACTTATCCGTGTGTGAATTGCTACATTTCCTACCTGTTCCATCAAAACTAAGGAAAGCAGTAGTTAGTCCCTGCAGCAACCTTTCAACCTGTACTTGCCCCTCCCTTCTCTCCATCAGACTAATGCTTAAAAGTCTTTTGGATTTTCAATATGTCACAAAGCCTTCCATGACAACTCCAGCTCATTTTAGAGCCCTCCTTCTCAGAAAATCCTATAAGCACTTGAACCATCATTTATGTATTTAAGAAATATTGACTACTACTATGTGTGAAGTATTATGGAAAGTACTGCTATTGGAAAACTGAATCAGTCTACAGAGAATTAGGAGAGATATGCTTTTTAGAGAAGTGACTAAGCTAAAAGGTAAACAGCAATAAGTTCGTGATATAATATATAGTGGTAGCTGAGACAGCGAGATGCAGTGACAGAGAAAGAGGGAGAGGGAGGGGGGAGAGAGAGAGAGAGAGAGAGAGAGAGAGAGAGAGAGAGAGAAAGAGAAGGAAAGACAGAGGGAGAGAGATAGAGATATCCTTTTGTCATGGAGACTTTTTTAAAAAAAGAATTCATTCAGCAGCCAGTATTTGAGTCAAATCTTCATATACATGGCCATGTGGAGTTGGAGGGAAGCCATTGCAGGTAGAGAAAACACATGAGTAAAGAGGTAACAAATCCCAGGGTCATATTCTAATGCTTATGTTAAAATGGATCCAAAAGGGAAAATGGAGAGTAGTTAATTAAATTATTCTTTAATATAATATATGTAATGAGCTGTTATCCACTATTGATTTGTCAATAGTCAAATCATTTATCAATTATCAGTTTAATAAGTGATGATTACCCCCAAGGATGACCTCCCATCCCCATCTCACCAAGTATGTGCGATTAGAATTTTAAGACTATGTTAGAGTTCACCGAATCCAACTTTTTATCCATGTGAGCTCAGGCTCTCATCACCCTTTCCCTTTTGTTAGAATCACCAGACTCCATCCTCTGATGCCAGTGTGTTCTCTGCAAGGGAATAACATAATCTTAGTGAAGCTCTAGCTCTGCTTATGCCATGGGCAGTAAAGGCACATAAATATATTTTGACCAGGAGTTTATTATAAGAGCTGAAGAACTTAGCTCCATCTGGCTCAACGTCTGTGCTTGCTTCATGTGGGGACCTCTCCTTAGAGCTATAGGTCAATCGACCATGCCCAGTGCAAGGACAAGTGGAGCATAGTGGCTTTGCAATGCAGAAAACTAACTGCTCCTAGCAGCAACCACCCTTAGGTCATGTTGCAATTTTTATTTCAGAGGCAGGTGAACAAATCATTTAAAATTAAGCTGTTATTCAATGTCTAGAGTATGGTCTTAATTAACAACAAGAACACTGGCAATTTATTGACTGAGGCATTTTGAATTTATATTTCAGAGTATGTCCCTCACCTTGGGGAAATGTACTTGGCTAGAGTGTCTGATGTCCACAATCATGGGGTTCATCTCCCTGATTCTTGCCATATCTTTGCTTCATCTTCACTATTTATAAAAGCCTGGTAAACCTAGGTTATATTATAAAATGCCCCATAGTTTTACTGGAAATATCGTTAGTTTTTATTTTGAAATATGCTCATTGGTTTGGGCTAATCCCCCAGAGTAAAATGGGGAAATTCCATCTTAATCTTAGTATATCAAAGAGAAAGCCTGCTTTTTTCTTAATGTATTTTCCCAAGTATTCTGGCCCTTTCAATAAAGAGAGTATGGGAGGGAGAGATGATGGGGGTTCAGGGCATCTCATCTGAGATCAGGATAGAGGCTTGGAGGTGGTGGGAGGTCCGTGAGTGAGGTAGTAGGGGGTGGGAAACCATTAGCTGGAGCACTGGGAACTTGTCAGGGACTTGTGAACATAGGTCGTTCAAAGCATTTATGTGGAGTAAATACATTAGATGGACTGATGCGTCCATGCCTGGGACATTTCCTCACAGGGACTCATGGATCCAGAATCTGTGACCAATGGGACTGCTGTTACTGAGTTCATTCTGCTGGGCCTCGTTGAAACAGAGAAGCTGCAGTCTCTGGTCTTTGTACTTTTCCTCTTTGCTTACCTGCTCACAGTTGGGGGCAACCTCAGCATCTTGGCTGCCATCTTTGTGGAGCCTAAACTCCACACCCCCATGTACTTCTTCCTGGGGAACCTATCAGTTCTAGATGTTGGATGTATCACCGTCACTGTTCCTGCAATGTTGGGTCGTCTCCTGTCCCACAAGCGTGCAATTTCCTATGATGCCTGCCTCTCCCAACTATTTTTCTTCTACCTTCTGGCTGGTGTGGACTGCTTCCTGTTGACAGCCATGGCCTATGACCGATTTCTGGCCATCTGCCGGCCCCTCACCTACAGCGCCCGCATGAGCCATTCAGTCCAGTGGATATTGGTGGCTGTGTCCTGGGCCTGTGCCCTCACCAATGCACTGATCCACACTATTGCCCTAACTACACTCAACTTCTGTGGTCCCAATGAGGTCAACCACTTCTACTGTGACCTGCCACAGCTCTTCCCGCTCTCTTGCTCCAGCACCCAACTCAATGAGCTGCTGCTCTTTGCTGTTGGTTTCATAATGGCAGGTACACCCTTGACTCTCATTGTCACCTCCTATGTCCACGTAGCAGCTGCAGTCCTACGGATCCGCTCAGTGGAGGGCAGGAAGAAAGCCTTCTTCACATGTGGCTCCCATCTCACTGTGGTTTGCCTCTTCTATGGAACTGGTATCTTCAACTACATGCGTCTGGGTACAGAGGAGGCTTCAGACAAGGATAAAGGGGTTGGGATTTTCAACACAGTTATCAACCCCATGCTGAACCCACTTATCTACAGCCTCAGGAACCCTGATGTTCAGGGTGCCCTGTGGCGGGTATTTGTGGGGAGGCGGTTGTTGACCTGAGGGGTGATAGGGTCTCTCCTTTTCTGCTTTTTTTGGGTTCAGAAAAATTTCCCATAAAGTCAGGAACCTGGGGAAATGATTATGAATGATTCGTTTACAGGTCTTCATGTTGGAAATTTTTGTGTGTTATGTTTGTCCTGCAAAGAAATCCTACATAATTTATTCATACAATAATATTTATTGAATTGCTTCTGTGATAGAAATGCTCCTCTAGGGCACAGATGAACAAAATAGACAAAAGTCTCTACACCAGCTGTTCTCAACCTGTGGGTCGCGACCCCTTTAGGGGTCGAACGACCCTTTCACAGGGGTCGCCTAAGACCATCGGAAAACACATATATAATTACATATTGTTTTTGTGATTAATCACTATGCTTTAATTATGTTCAATTTGTAACAATGAAATTGGGGGTCACCACAACATGAGGAACTGTATTAAAGGGTCGCGGCCTTAGGAAGGTTGAGAACCACTGCTCTACACGCATGCAACTCACATTCTTTTTTTTTTTCCTGTTTTTTTTTTTTTTTTTTAAATCTTGCAGTTCACATTATAATGAAGGGAAAGCAAAGAAATGAAATAAATAAGCATCATATATGATAGATCATGTCGTGATTTGTGCTATAGAGAAAGACAGGTAGATAAGGGGATATGAGGTTATGATATGCCCTGGCAAGTTGCTACCTTGTTTTTGCTATGCTCACTTTCCATGTAGAGTTGACACCTTGGAAGCCAGGTAGTTCTGGGCAGCAAAGAAGGATTATTTGCTTAATCACAGCCCTAATTGCCAAGAATAGAACTCTGAAGTTTTCTTTTGGTGGGAAATGTGAGATTCCTTCTCGATCAGGGTACAGAAAGCTGTTTTAAACTAGTGCCAAGGAATATTATATTCTGTTCGCCTTTCCCCTCCAAGAAAATCAGTTCCTTTTCTTTAATAACATAAAAACCCCGTACGATATCTAGGGGACAGGTAGAGTCTAGAGAGGGAAATAGCCTATTAAATAAAAGCTACATTAATGCATAAATGATATATCCTCATGTCAAAAAAGGTATGCTTCATCTCCATCCTCTGCCGTATTTTTCTCTCTTATTGAGTCATCTTCCTCACATATATGGCAAAGCCTTTGAAAGAGTAAGCGCTTATGCTCCACCCATATCCCGAGACTTTTCAATGTAGAATGTCCACCATAACCTTCTCCTCCAAAGTCTTACTTTTCTCTCCCAAAACTCCTAGCTCAGAAAATATCCATGATGTAGTTTCTGGGTGTGATGCTTCTTTCTGAATTTAATTTCAGGATTAGTACAAAAGTGCAGCTCCAGCCCAGAGAATTTCCACTTCTTGGTGTTCATCCAGCTTCAGCTCATTCATTCCTGATTTGTGTCTCTTCTCCAGCCTCCATCGGAAGGCTACTTACCCTGTCCTGGCAGTTCTGCTGTGATGTCCCTCAGCTGTATCACTCCTAAAACTGCTCCATGGCTACACCTGGAGCTCATCTGCTCTGTGATCTCTTCTTGGAGCCAAGGAACTAGAAGGATGAGCTGAAATGGGATGGGGAAAAAGATATGAGAGTGGTCTATTGTTGTTGCTCTAGGGTTCAGAAAGCCCCACTTCGGGCGTCCATTTATGCCAGGGTTCATGTCCCAGCATCAAGAAGGGTTCAGGAATCTGGAAAAGGGGCTGCGCGTAGATGACATAGGAATCCAGAGACTAATAAAGAGTCCAGAGACGAGATATAATTTTGAAAGGCATTGGGGGTCAGAGGACCTTCAGCTAAAGGAACTGAAGAGTCCCTCCTTGTCTTGGACCCTTGCTTTTATTAACACAATTTGTCCTAAGGCAAGGTGGAGATAATACATTTCAAAGGGTAAGGTTTCAAAGGGTACAGAGTCCATTGTCAGAATGGGGAATAGCCTACGGCTGTTCAGGTGTTTGGCCAGTAGGAGGCAATAACATGTAGATTAAGATGCCCTTTAACTGTCTGGCAGCCACAATCAGTTTCCTATTCAGGTGGGGAAATGCCTTTAGCCATTCCCAACAGGTGACTACATGTGTGACTCAACCCTGTTGAGTCCCCAAGTCTCATCAACCTTTTGATGAAACTCTTAAAATTATGACATGCTGGAATTGGTCTACGGCAGTGGTCAATGGGACAGGATTGGGCATGAAGATGAGATGTGAGGATAGAAGGAGGGATGGGACAAAAGGAGGGTGAGCAAAAGCGATGAACTGTTTCCTGGGGCTGAACCCAGAAAGAAGGATAGAAAGTAGGGAAAGGACATGAGAAAATGGGAGATAAGAAAGGATGAGAGAATTAGGAGCATCAAGCAAGATGACTAAGGAATGTTGAGGTCAAAGATGGACGTGGAGAAAATGCAGAATGAGCAGGGGTTGGAGATAAGGACAAATTCATACTGTGGAATGACTTCCCTTTAGCTGTGGCCATGTAATAAATAACACCTTTGATGTTATTGTTTTTCCCTTCTCAGAAGGAAAAAAATGTTTAAATTTTGCCAAAGGAATAATGATGCAAAGTTGTCTGGGAAGTCCTCCCATGCTTCCTCTGGCTAGCTGACAATCTTAGAAGGTCAGAGGGGGGCTGACGGATGGGGGGAGGGAGGGAAGATGTGTTTGGTGAGGGTTTATCCTCCACAGCCCCCCTGGGCCATCAAAGTCACCAGCCTCCTGCCTTTGCGGGCAGCGCCTGCCAATACAGTCTAATGAGCAGAGGTGAGGTGTGTTGCTTTACTGACACTCTTGGTTCTGCAGACACTGTGGGGTTGGAGAGAATGAGCTTCTTTCACAGGGCAAAATTCTCGTGAAGGAAAACCAGGCATATCGGCTGTAACCGCTGCTCTGTGACCTTGGAGACCTCCTTTCTGTGGGCGGGCTTGTTTCTACCTTTTCCATAAGGACCCGGACCGGATCATCTCTCCATGGTTCTTCACATTTAACTACCTTTGGTTACACTATTCTGGATGAACTGTTTCCTAGGGCGGAACCCAGAAAATATTTCTGGAGCATTACCACTACCATTTTTACCGCTTCATTAGCCTCTGAGCATTTAGCACGGCCCCAACTCATCTCATCTGTTAGCCCGGAGAGTAATCTCTTACTCCCAGGCCTTGGCATGCTTCCCCCTGAACATTCATCTCAAACTCTTAAGGGTGCTTTCCTTGGAAATTGTTTCCTATGTTCTACCTCTCCTCCAAGACCAAAGAGGTTGGTTAACATGTATATTTCTTCTGCATTTCACTCTTTGCATCCCCCAATTGTAAATATCTTTAGTTAACAAGTATTTAGAAATGTTATATCTGATAGTGGAAACATTCAGACTATATTATTTGGTCAAGTAGGAAGTAAAAAGACAAGTGTCTTTTGACATTTGGATCCAAGTGTCACTGTACCACGAAGGCCATCATTCAGTTACCTCGTTCAAGAACTTTATGTTTATTCCTCCAGAGATTTTGCGCATATATGGCATGCATATTCCACATCCTGAGAACCATCACTGTTCTGTGATCTGCTTTTTATTTTCCCCACACATTATGGAATACAGTGGGGCCTTGACTTACGAGTGTCCCGACTAACAAGTTTTTTGAGATACCAGCTGTCTCTCCGCCAATTTTTTGCATTGAGTTGACAGAGTAATTTGAGTTAAGGAGCTCCTTAACGAGCTCGGTCTCGGAACGAATTAAACTCATAAGTCAAGGCCCCACTGTATAACCTTTTACATGACAAAGACTAAACTCATCCTTTTTCTGTTTTAATGGTAGCACAATACAGCATTGTATGCATAAACCTTATTCACTTAATCCAACTTCTATTGATATAATGTGGGTTTCCAATTATTTTGTAATTACAAACAGTGCTGTGATGACTATCTTTATAAAAAGAGATCTTTCCAAATTTCTATAATTATTTACCTAGGATTAATTCCTATGAAACACTTTGAGAGATATTTTAAAATGCAAATATAAACTTTGAACACACTTATATATTTTCCTCTTACTTACCAAAACGTTTGCACTAGTTTGTACATCCACTAGGTTGTGATAGTACCGTTAATGGTTGCTATAAATAAATATCTTTAATTCTTATGATCAGAAGGTTGAGAAATGGCTATATATACTTAAAAATGTTTTTAAATCGTCACCTGAGGACATGTAGAGAGAGGGGATAGAAAAAGAGAGAGAGAGAGAGAGAGAGAGAGAGAGAGAGAGGGAGAGAGAGAGAGAGGGAGAGAGATGCTTCACACAACTGAGGCACACTTTTCAAATATTTGTAAGCAAATTTCTTCTCTTGGAATTGCAGTTTGAGAGCTTTTGTACTCTTTTTCATTGGATTTTTTTGTTAGAAAATTTCAATTGTTATGGATATCAGTTTTTTTGCCATGACACTTGCAAATGGTTTCTCTAGCTTGCCATTTGTTCTAATGTGATCTGCGTTTTGCCAAATAGATGTGTTACATTTTTATGTGATCAAATCTGTTTTTTCTTATCATGCTCTTTGGTCTTGTGTCTCACTTTGTGTGGTAAAGATGTTTTCCACCTTATCAGGAAGATAGGCTAGGTTGTATTGTGCTAACGAAGCCCTAAATCTCAGTGGTTTGCAGCAGCAAAGGTTAATTGCATAGTCATGTGACTTCAATGATCTGATGGATCTAAAGAGTTTCTGTTTTTGGATTGTTCATCTTTTTTCTTATTGTAAAGATGAGAGTAAGGACTTCCAAGCTCTTATATGTCACAGTGGAAACCAGAAGTCAATATTTTATTTGACAGTGGCCTGTGGTGGACACGACTTCCATTTCCCCTTTTCTAACAGCTGCCAATTTCCACATCCAGGTGGTTCTGGGGTATGTGGTTCAGGGGCCCCAGAGTGGAGGTATCGGCACATCGAACTGGCCAGACCAGAGTGATGACGATTATATGTGGACATGTGACTTCAATGAGTTAATAAGCTTCTTTATATTAGTCACAAGGGAAAAATTCTGGATGTTCTCAATTAAATGAGAGCAGCCGGAGAGTGAGAGAAAGAGACAGAGCAGTTAGCCTGTAATATCAGGGAGCCAGCTCACAAAGGACCGCTCCCATTGCTGAGTGTCGTTTGGAACTTGAATTAACTTCCAGGCAGCTAATTTCCTGATGATCCGAAAGAGAGAAAAAATACCCCTATTTGTAGTAGAATGTTAACGAGCACTGTGTTGCTAAAAATGAATAATGTTACTTTTGCTTTTGTCTATTGCACTTAAGAGTCCCTGTAGCTTTCTCTCCTTTCTGAACCTCAACAGGCAAATAAACCCAAACAAAACAAAAACTACGGCTTGTGTCTCTCTCCTGGTGAAAGTGTAGGGCTGGATTTGTAGAAGTTGTTTTTGAAAAATGTATCAAAGCTCTGAATAATAAAAACTTTTGGTCCAGCAAGTCCACTTCACCAATTTCGCTGAAGGAAACAATCATGTAAGCTAACAAAACAAAGGCATTTATTTCCACACTGTTGCAAACAATGGGAAAAAACTGTAGGCAACTAACTATTGAATATTGGGAAGCGTATTAAATGAATTCTGATATACTAATTGAATTGCACACTGAAATACTGCATAGGCATTATAGTAATATAGTAATATAGCTGAGTATTTACCAATGTAGATATTATTGTGTAAATGAAAAAAACACACAAAAAAACAAGTTTTAAAACAATTTGAATTCATTCTGAAAAAATATATATTTAGCTAAGATCAAAGTTTAAAATTAAAATACAGCTAATTGTTTTTGGCTTATTTTTACTTGAATATTTCTACAGTAATCCATATTGTTGGTTTAATAAAAACAATAAAAGTTAAAAACAGTAAACATTCAATGGTATCTCCTAGCCTACACAACATATTCCAAGCTCTTCAACAAGGCCCTGGCGGCCTGTCCCCCCACGAAGTCCTCCTCAGCCACAGGGCTTGCTGTGGCTTGGTCACCAGTTACACTCAGCTGGGACAGTCCTTGTATGCATCAAGGTGTTTACACACCATTGCCTTTTTGTCCAGTTGTTCTGCTTAACAACTACACTGACTATGGGTCATGCCCTCTGCTCTTGTACATGATCTCATTTGATCCTCAAAACTACCCCCCTCCCAATTTACACAATGCTATTGTTCAAAGTTTACAGAGAAGAAAAGGATGCTTAGAATGGTGAGGTGACTTCCACAAACATCCTAGGAATGGGGAAATCTGTTCGTGGCTAATGGGAATATCCCCTCTACATCATGCCTCCTCCCCTCTGGGAGTGATCTTATTTCCCCCTGGCCACTTTTCCTGGGTGACTCATCAGCATTCGTTAATCTTAGCTTAGCTTTCACCACCATAAGGAAGTCTTCCCTGAATCCTCCATCACTGACAAGGCAGGCTTGGCTTTCCTACGTTATGCCCCCAACCCTCCTGCCCAGACCATAACCTTGCATGAAAGTGGTCTTCTTCCCGTCCATAGTGATATAATTCATATTTGTAACCCAATTAGAGGCCCTTAATAGGCATTTAGTCATTATCAATGGAATGATATGAACCTCTGATCAATTCAACTGTCTCAAAGTCTAGGTCAGTGCTGGCACCCCTGACTCATTCGTAAAGAATTGCTCTCTCTTCCAAATGCCACCACCCAGTGGCTCATCCTCTTGTCAGTTACTATCCCCTTTCTAGCCATTGCATATTACGGAGCAGATTGAACCTAAGTAGAAACTGGGTCTCCCATTTACCTCCTCCCTTCCTTCTCCACTCACTGTTAGGGTTTTTGCCAGTGACACAGGCTGTGAAAGAATTCACAGCTAAAAGAAGGGATGAAGTTTATTTTACATTTCACAAAGGGAAAGGGCTAAGTACTGATAACTAATACAAGGCAGGAAACAAAAAGCAGCTTCCCCTTTTAAAGGGGAATGGCTCCTGACGCTAGGTGACAAGGAAGGGAGGAGTATTTGGGGTTAAAGTTGAGTTTGTTTGTTTTTCAGGAGACAGTCTTGGCAAATGTCCTAGGAAGATGCCTAGAGTAAAAGTTATGAAGAGTTCAAAGAGGTTTGTTTGAAGGAGAAGAAGGAAGGGAACTTTCTCCTAACTAGAGACTCCTTGGTGGGAATTATCCCTGAGTTGTAAAAACAGCAGGAAGGAGGGGTATGCAGGAATGTAGCCTTGAGAATAGCTTACCTTGCCCTGCAGTTTGAACAGAGGGGCAATTTGAATCAGAGGAGCTAATAATCATAGGGTTTAATTACCAGGTGCTTCTCAAAAATTGTGGAAAGCCACAGCAAAAAAAAAAGAAAGGCCTTTTTTTTTCTGTCTTTACACTCACCACCACCCCTGTTCAGGAATGTGTGTTGATATTCTTGAGAGTTTTGTTTTGAGTGAAGAATGGAGTGCTTACAAGGGCAGTGGAGTGAGGAGCCACAGTAATAGAAACTAGGATGGGCTGCCCAGGGATAGGGTCTTTGACAGGAAACTATAAGAAGGAGAAAGGCACAGTCAGTATTGTTTAAGGCCCAAGAGACAAAAATCAACCCAGAACAAAGGAGAGAACTTTTCTGGACTTTGCCTGAATTGGAAGGTCTTTGTCCAGAGAGACTCTGGGTCAGATTGAAGTACTGGGAGCTTTGCCCAATAGAGTGTCAGGAGCTGGGCAGCCTCGCCCAGAACACTTACAATGAGGGTAGTGCAAGGTGTCTCCTCCAAATGGCTTACAAGCAGTGGGCGCCTTAGAGAAGGCCAGTCAGAGCTCAGGAGCATGAGTGAATGGGTGTTAGAGGACACAAGTGATCTCCCTAGGCTATAACTGGATATATCCAGTTATATGCAGATGAGATTGTGGTCCTCTGGTCAGGGAAATTGAAGGATTTGATCCTGCAAACTTCTAATATTAATGTTGGTGAGACTTTACTTGTTGCCAATGCTGGTGAGGTCTGGGGTACTTTGGGTTACACATATGTGTCTTTTTTTTTTTTATCACAGATATATGAGATCATTCTGAGCTGAAATTATGTCCTAATCACTCCTGTAACCCACATAGGATAATGCCCTGCACATGGTAGAAGATATTCCAAGTCTTCACTATAATGTCTTGTTCAAAATTATCCTTATGTCAACATCCGGTAGGCTTTGACTAGGAGGAGTCTTCTTAGAGCTGCGTGCATGTCCTTGTTCCTCAGGCTGTAGATGAAAGGGTTCATCATGGGGGTGACCACAGCATACATCACTGTGGCCACTGAGTCCTTTATAGAGTAGGCGTTCAGGGGCTTTAGATATATCATACAAAGTGTCCCATAGAAGAGGGTGACCACAGCTAGATGGGAGGCACACGTGGAGAAGGCTTTGTACTTGCTAGAGGCTGATGGTATTCGGAGGATGGCTCTGACTATCCAGACATAAGACATAATTATGATCCCTAAGGAGGTGAAGAAGAAGAAGCAGCCCAAGACCATCTGCCCTGTGTGAATGACTTGGGTGTTGGAACATGCGAGCCTCAGCAGGACATACATCTCACAGAAGATGTAGTGGATCTTTCGAGATCCACAGAAGGTCACCCTGCTCATGAGGAGGGTGAGGAAGAAACCATAAAGAAAAGCGGTCACCCAACAGGAAGAGAGGAGCAAAATACAGAGCCTAGGGCTCATGGCTGTGACATAGTGAAGGGGATGGCAGATGGCCATGTAGCGGTCATATGCCATTGTCGCCAGGATGAAGTTATCCAGGGTCACCAAGGAGACCAGGAAGTGGAGTTGTGTCAGACATCCTGTGTAGGAAATGGCTTTGTTCTGGGACTGAAGGTTCACCAGGATCTTGGGGACTGTGTTAGTGACAAAGAAGAGGTCGGTGAAGGAGAGGTTGGCCAAGAATAAGTACATGGGAGTGTGCAGGTGTGCATCAGAACCAATGGCTAGGATGATGAGCCCATTTCCTACCACAGTGACCAGGTACATGGACAGGAACATCCAAAACAGGACCTGCTGGTCTTCAGGGCGCTCTGACATCCCCAGGAGTATGAAATCTGAGACCCCACTCTGGTTGCCTCCATGCATTTCCCCGATTGTCTGCAACATTAGCACCAACAAGCATTTACCAAGTGTATTCAATTGATTAAGGACATTCAGATCAGCAAAATCATCTATGTTTTTAACATTAAAAATGTCTTAGACTAAATTTTTAAAACATAAGCAGAAAAATAATAACTGAGAAAGCTTTCTGCAACTTAATCATTCCAGCATACTCAGTATAGAAACAATGTCTTATCTTGTTTAAAATCCTATCATCTTATAATACTCTTGAAGTGCTTAAAGATTTGTATGTTAAAGTATGATAGTATATAGATTTTTAAATGAATATTATGGGCAATGGATATTATGCAATTGGACAAAAGGGAAACATTAAAAATATTGGATGGGAAAAGAAAAAATTATCCTTATTTGCTAATAGAATGATATATCTGGTAAACGTAAGACAATCAACTGAAATGCCATCTATATATAACATATAAAAGCCTAATATTCAAATTGTACCCACGGGAGTTAGATCGGGAGACTGATTGCTCATTATGATGTGCACTGACCACCAGGGGGCAGCGGGGAATGAAGGAAGGCCCTGATTGGCCCTGACAGTGGCAGCCAGGGAAGGGAGGCCCCGGCTGGCAGCTGGAAGGCCCCGATTGGCCCCTGATTGCCAGCCAGGCCTAGGGACCCTACCTGTGCATGAATTTCGTGCACTGGGCCTCTTGTGTGAAATGAAAAGGGATTCCAGTAACGTGGCCATTCCCACAATGAATAGATTGGTGCTCACAGTAAGTTATATAGTGCGGTGATCAAGAAAAGGTGAAGGGATTATGAAGTACAAATTAGCCCTGGCAGGTGTGGCTCAGGCTGGGAATCCTCCCATGCACTGAAAGGTGGCCAGTTCAATTGCTGATCAGGGCACATTCCAGGTTTGATCCCTGGGAGGGGGTGTGTAGGAGGCAGCCAATCAATGTTTCTCTCTTACACTCTCCCTTCCTGTCTCTGAAAGTCAATCAAAAAATCTTAAAAAAAAGAAGTACAAATAAGCACTTACAGAAATATAGATTACAGCATAGGGAATATAGTCAAATATATATGCCTAAGCAACCGTTAGGACCAAACGACCAGTCGACCAGTCGCTATGATGCGCACTAACCACCAGGGGACAGACGCTCAATGCAGGAGCTGCCCCATGGTGGTCAAGGCGCTCCCACAACCAACCTCCCTATGTATGGGGCCAGATAGGTACTTGAAACATTGGGGGGACCACTCTGTAAAGTACATAATTTTCTAGCCACTATGCTGCACATTAAAACTAATACGGAATAATATTGAATATAAACCGTAATTAAAAAACTAAAAACTAAATAAATAAGTAGTTAAAGAAACAAAAGAGCATGCAATTGGAACTCTAGAATTCAAGTGTGAGTGCTGCCATTGACTAGTTGTGATATCTTAGACAAGTTACCTGAGCTCTTTAAGACTGCATTTATTCACTTGAAAAAAATGGGTCAAGTGTGACTAAAATAATTACTAAAGGGTTAACACAAAGGGTTGCATGCAGTGAGCATTTAATAAATATTGGCTGTTCTTATTACATGTAAACAATAATCAGGAATAATAAGGTCAAAATACAATGTGAAGCAATCCCATCCACACCATGACCAAACAAATCTACGCATCACAACAAGAATCAGGCAGGATCTTCAAAGTCACCAGAGAAGCATAAAGTGAAATTTTAATGAGTGGATAGACATTCCAAGATTCCAAATAGAAGGATGAAACATTGCAAAGGTACATGTCCAACTATTAACCTATGCGAAGTTGATGTTCTCAGAGGCTTGTTAAGAAACAAAAGATAATCTAAATTTCATCGAAAAGTAAGCATGAAAGTAAACTAGGAAAATGAGAAAGACTAACAAGGAGACACTTTCTCTGCCAAATGTTGAGGACTCTACAACAGTGTGGCCCTGGTGCTGGAGCGAACAGTTTCATAGAACTGGACAGAAACACCAGCAACAGAGCCAACTACATGTGGAAGTTAGTGGATTGTGATGATAACAGGTAAAGGTTGCATTATGTGCTGAATGGCTTTCAGACAAACTGTTTAATTATTTTGGGAAACAGTTTAATTTTTGTATCTTACCAAACAGATTTCAAATGTACTAGAGATTAAAATGACTTATTGGGACGACAGTTTAACTATCTTATAATTTTATATGCCAATTATACCTCAATAAAACTGAAATAAAAAATGATAAAATAACTTGTTCCTCTTTCTTTTGAAAACAAGGCATATGTAATAAAAACTTTTCATTTAAAAAAGGAAATACAGCTGATCTTAAATTCATAGATAGATAACCACTGATATATTTTGGTGTCTTTTCAGTTGAGACTTGAAGGACAGAACAGCCAGTCTTGTCAAGCCCTTTAAAGCACATCGCAGAGAGAAAGCAAACGCAGTTTTGGGATTTATCTTAAACTATAATAAGACAGAAACATAGATGTGTGTATGTATAAGATGTTTATCAGGGTCTTGTTAAAACACACACACACACACACACACAAGCAACGTAAACTTCCTCCATTAGAGATACAAGGAAAGTGCACACTCCATACGATTAAGGGCACACAGTGAAGCCAGTCTAAGTCAGTATGTATTCCACTCATATGTGTGTTCATGATCATTGTTATATTAAAAACAATTCCTGCCCTAGCGGGTTTGGCTCAGTGGATAAAACGTCAGCCTGCAGACTGGAAGGTCCTGGATTTGATTCCAGTCAAGGACATATGCCCAGGTTGTGGGGCTTGATCCCCAGAGGTAGGGGGAAAAGGGGGCATGCAGCAGGCAGTCAATGATTCTCTCTCATCATTGATGTTTCTCTCTCTCTCCCTCTTCCTTCCTCTCTCAAATCAATAAAAATATATTTAAAAACAAAACAACAATTTTACCTAGTAAAATAGAAAAAATACCAATTATGCTTCTGCGATACTGGTAGGATCTACTCCATTCTCCGTGAGCAGGAAAGGAGCAAATTCATGCAAAGTATGCGGCACTGGCTGAGCACGCTCCTTGCTGCACAAGGTGTGCTTTCTAGATCACAGCTCTGACCACCTCTCTTCCCTACAGCAGCTGAGCTCCATCTCCTCCAGAGCAGCCCAGGTTTGTGGCCAGGTGGTCAAGGCCTCAGGATGCCCCATCCCCAGTGGATCTCCTGCTCCCCTGGTCATACACCCTTTACTCCAGCACTTTCCACAAGGTCACAAAATGCTTCACCTCTGTTCTACTGACCGGCTGTTCCTGTCACCACATGTACTTTCTCATCTCTGCTTTCCCATTATCAGTCTGGTAAGACCCCTTTTCTGACTCAAGCATTTCCTCCTGGTGACATCAACTCTTGCCCTGAGATACCACTTCAGCCTTTGTCTTATTTTGGTCTTTATGTATTTTAGTGATTGATCCCCTCCACATTTTGCTTAAAAGTCAGGTAACCTCCCCCCCACCCCCACCCCCCCCACTTAAAGAGTGTGAGAGCCTTGAGAGCAGGCACAATATCATTTTCATTCCTGTATCCCAGGACCTGGCACAGAGCCAGGCACAGCATAGGGATCAAGAAATGCGGGAGGGCCCTAGCTGGTTTGGCTCAGCGGATAGAGCATTGGCCTATGGACTCAAGGGTCCCAGGTTCGATTCCGGTCAAGGGCATGTACCTGGGTTGCAGGCACATCCCCAGTAGGGGGCGTGCAAGAGGCAGCTGATTGATGTTTCTCTCTCATCGATGTTTCTAACTTGCGATCCCTCTCCCTCTCCCTTCCTCTCTGTAAAAAAATCAATAAAATATATTTTTTAAAAAAGAAATGAGGGAGGAAGTGAACTGTATAGAATGCCATATATTCCATGCATATAAGATGAAGGGATGGGGAAGAGTCACAAGCCCAAGAAACTACATGAATAAGCAACAGTACAATAAAAATGCAGTTTAGAGAATCAGCCAGTATGCCATGGAGGTGTGAAATATAGGGAATATAGTCAAATATATATGCCTAAGCCACCGTTAGGACCAAACAACCAGTTGACCAGTCACTATGATGCGCACTAACCACCAGGGGGCAGATGCACAATGCAGGAGCTGCCCCCTGGTGGTCAAGGCGGCAGCCTTTGTCTGTTCTGAAATTCAACTGGGAACACGATTAATTTGAAGTAACAGCAAGATTTCCTAGTGTGGCTGTGGGAACTGTGAGAATCTAGGAGAGTAAAGTATTGTGAAGCCTTAGGTTTTCGTTGCAATGCCAGCCTAGACTTCAGCGAATGAGTGGATTCATTATGCCAATGAGCAGAGTGGAATTCCCAGGTGTTCAGTGCTGGTCAGATAGTGGAAGGAAATTTTGCGTCAGAACTTCAGGTCCATGTCCCAGCTTAACGCACACAACCATTTTTTTGATCGAACAACTACCCTGTATTGAATACTTGGTTAGACAATGTATTAAGAGCTCTTATATAAATTAAGATGTAATATTTATTCCACACAGCAGCACTATTTGTTCCTAATTTTTCCGTTTCATAAAGAGAACTGAGAACTAGGAGGTTAATGAGCTTCCCATTGCTGCTCACCCAGGAACTCATGAAGCTGGGATGCGGCCCCCTTTTCTGCTTCTAAGATCCACACCCTAAAGGCTCTGGCACACATGACACAGGGTGCTGCTGCCACCTCCTGTGGGCCTAGAGAGGGGCTGACATGCTGGTGTGGAAGCCCTTCCCCAACCTTGAAGTCCCGTGTAAGTGGGAGGAGCTGTGATGGGAAAAGTAAAGGCGTCCTATTATTTACCATTTCTCCAAGTTTCTATCTCCCAATCCCCTCAAGTAGGAAACCCTGTTTTGAGGACAAAGAGGGACCAAGGGGCCCTGCCTCCCACTGGCTCTGCCTCCACTGGCTCTGCCTCCCACTGGCTCTGCCTTCCACTCAGAGAGAAAGCAGCCTCAGCCCTCCTGCGTCTGCAGGGAATGAGCCAGAATGGCCCCATGGAGACTGCTTGTGGTTGGCCCCCTGGTGCCGGCTACAGGAGAGAGAGAAGAGTGAGGAAACTTATCATTACGGACTTCCCACACAAAGAGATGTGGATTGGCCAGGTCAGGAGCTGGAAAATAAGAGAGAGAGAAGGAAGAGCCACACTATTTTCCTAAAGACAGAAAAGTGCTGTGCCAGTGAAGGGGTGGTGGCGTAGAGAAAGTAAAGTCCCCATCACAGAAGACATTATGTTATGGTGTGCTGATCTGGAGATTCCAAATCAGACAGTAACCACATGGTGGTCCTGTGATATTTGAGTGAAAAGTGGGAGTAACTCTCAGCACAGACTCAAGAGACTTTCTTTGTGGATACAGCTTCTAGATCTATTATTTGTTACCCATACTATTCTCCTACGGTTCCACACCATGAATGAGGTTACCTGTTTCTCTCAGTACTTAACTGAGGATCTCAACTGAAGGGATCTGCCCAATGTCACTGAGCAGTTTGGTGGCAGCAAGAAGGCTTAGGCCAGGAGCTCTGAGTGAGGTGTTTGCTTTGTGTTAGCCGAGCACTGACAGAACACGGAACACCCGCAAACCTGAATCTAGCAAAAGGAGGGCTGTTTGCCTCTTAAAAAAAGAGAAGACATACCTCCATGTGGGGTTGGAGGGATGAGAAGAGATAAACCAAAGAACTTACATATTAATATGCTTAGCCTATGGACACGGGCAATAGGATGGTGAAGACCTGGGAGGTGGGTTGGGCTTGGAGGAGGAAGGGAAAGGAAGCGATAGGAGATATCTGTAATGCTATCAACAATAAAAGATGTATTTAAAAATGAAAAAAATTAAAATATTTAGGTTGGAAAAAAAGAGTTAACTGATAAAGGGGAATTGATGGCCTTATTACACTCCAGACCACCCGCCCTGCCCCCCCCCAATTGGCCTGAGGATGGAAAAGAACTCCCAGTGACTCCCTGAGTGACCCCGTCCCTGAGCACATCCAGCCACCACCTTGTTTCTGCCATGGACCCCATCAGCAATGACTTCCTTCCACAGCCTGTTGCCTGGATGCAGGGCCCCGTGGGACATCTGCCTGACAGGAGAGAAGGTGGGAGACAGGAAAGAGGGCTGGGAAAAACCAGAGGACACCCACAGGAATGACTACCTCTGCTTTCTGGTCCTTAAACCAGGCATCTCCCACTCTCCATGCACATCCGAATCCTCTGGCTATTTCGCCCTCTTTCCTGAAATATTGGTTATGGTCTGAAAACCAAGTCATTTCCAGCAAGCACTCTGACACCAGTGGTACACTTTGGGAACCACTGCTCTGAGTCTGTAAAAGTCAGTGGGGTCTGAACATTTGTGTGAGCTGGCCTTAGAGACGGACACAAACTCCTGTACGTGTGGCAGGCTGGAGAGGGCAAGCATGTGGGAGGGCGGAATGGAAAAGAGTTCCAAGCTCAGCATTAGAAAACTGGCCTTTTTGTACCTTGTCTGTTGCTCCCTAGCTGTGTGACCTTGAGGAGGGCGAGCAATCTCTCTGGGCACCCTCCTCTCACCCATGAAGCCTTTCTTGCAGGTTTGATAAGGGCGTGCAATGTGGTGTGTGACTGCACTTTAAAAACTACAGTGTTAAAATGATTGGAGGGCTTGTTATGTTGCCTTTAAATAATGAGTTAGTTTATACAAAGATTTTTCAAAGTATGTGAGTATCTTTGTATGTGAGAGAGAGTAAATGAGAGAGGAAGGGAAGGGAAGGGAAGGGAAGGGAAGGGAAGGAAAGGGAAGGGAAGGGAAGAGAGCATTAGCCAGAAATGTCCAGATCTTACCCTCTGCTCTGTGCTGGTCTCAGAGGTCCCTAGTTCTGCTGCCTCCACTCTCACTCCTAAAGGATGAAATTTCAGTCAGGATATAAAGAACCCTAGACATCACCTTCTGAATAGGACTTGGGGACTTGTCCTTCTGGCTAAAGGTAGGAAGCAGGACAATTGGTGCCTGGATAACCAGTCCTTGCAAAATGGAAACAGAAGTGAAGGCTGTTTATGCCCTGATGAGGATGAGGAGCTGTCGGTTGGCTCCCAAGCTCATAAAGAAAGAAGGTGTCCTGGGACCACATCAGGCCTAATGAGCAGTTTTGGAGAGGCCGCATGGGGGTGGGGGAGGAATCCCAAGAGAGCTGGTTGAAATGAACCTGGGTAATTGCTCCAATATTAACATTGCAAAGTTCTTGAGAATGAATCTGTTTACAAGGCATAAACCAACTCCACTTCAGTAGCAATCCTAAAAGATGCCCTAGAGCAGTGGTTCTCAACCTTCTGGCCCTTTAAATACAGTTCCTCATGTTGTGACCCAACCATAAAATTATTTTCGTTCATAACTGTAATGTTGCTACTGTTATGAATCGTAATGTAAATATCTGATATGCAGGATGGTCTTAGGTACCCCTGTGAAAGGGTTGTTCGACCGCCAAAGGGGTCGCAACCAACAGGTTCAGAACCGCTGCAGAGGTTTGAGTAAGCCAGAAACAGTGAAGACCTCCTATTGTGCAGCCTAGCTCTGAGTCATTGAGGTCTGGGAAATCTCAAGCATGAAGCTTGGATTAAAAGGATCCCCAGATGGCTAGTGACTCCAAATACTAAGTGAAAGAGGACATAACAACAATTTAGACCTCAACTTATTTCTCTTAATCATATTTTCAAATGCAATATCCAAAGAGAAACAGATGCGTAAGGAAATAAGATTCCAAAAGCAAGAGCCAATAGCTGTAGGCATACAGGTTTACCAATTTTCATTTTAGAATTACGGCTTTTTGCATTTTGTTTAAGAATTTTTGCCAATATTCTTCTATATTTTCTTCTAAAGAATATATTGCTTAACCTGTCACATGTAGATTTGCTGGCAACCTAGAATGGACTTTTGTCTGAGGTGAGGGAGAGATCAAGGCCTTTCTTGCAGGTTTGATAAGGGTGTACAACGGGGTACCTGGCTGCACTTTGAAAACTACAGAGTGTTAAGATGATTGGAGGGCTTGTTATGTTGCCCTTAAATAATAAGGAGTTAGATTATATGTTTGTATGTGAGGGAGAGTAAATCAAGGAGAGAAGAAAAGAAAGGGAGGACAGAGAGAGCATCAGCCAGAAATGTCCAGACTCTGCTCTGTGCTGGTCTCAGAGGTCCCTGGTTCTGCTGCCTCCACTCTCTGGTAACCTAGTAATCACTGTTCTGGTCTCTGCTTTGATGAGTTTGACTCTTTTAGATCCACATATAAGTGAGATTTTGCCGTATTTGTCTTTCCATGTTTGGTTTATTTCACCTGGCAGAACGTTCTTCAGGCCCATCCATGCTCTTTCAAATGGCAGAATTCCCTTCTTTTTTTTACAGGTCAGTAATATTCCATGATGTGTATACATCCTATTTTCTTCATTTGTCTGTGGATGGACACCTAGGTTGTTCCTATATTTTTCATACTGTGACTAGTGCCGCAAAGCGCCTAGTAGTGCAGGTATCACTTCACAATTGTGGTTTCAGTTCCTTTGGATGCATACCCAGGAGTGAGATTGCTAAATCTCATTTTTTAATTGGGTTCCCTTTTTTGTGCTGTTGAGTTGCAGGAATTCCTTTTATAGTTTGGATATTAACCTTTTATATAAGGTCTGCAGATATTTTCTCCCATTCCATAGGTTGCCTCTTCATTTTGTCAATGGTTTCTTTTGTTGAGAAGAAGCTTTTTATTTTTATGTAATTCCATTTTTTTCCCCTTGTGCTTTTGGTGTCATACCCAAGAAATCATGCCAAGGAGCTTTTACCCTATGTTGTCTTACAAATTTATGGTTTGAAGTCTTATATTTAGATACTTATTAATTTTTGAGTTAATTTCTAATATAGTGTAAGATATGGGCAAAATCTCATTTTGTGTCTGTGTGTGTAGACATCCAATTTGCCATAACATCAAAAATTGAAGAGGTGATCCTTTCCCCTTTTTGTATTCTTGGTGCCTTTGTCGAAGAGTAGTTGATTATATATTTATAGATTTATTTCTGGGGTCTTTCTGTTCCACTGGTCTCCATATCTGTTTTTATGCCAGTACTATATTATTTTGATTACCGTAGCTTTGCAATATAATCTGAAATCAGGATGTGTAATGCCTCCAGCTTTGTTTTCTTGCTCCAGTTTGTTAAGCCACTCGGGGTCTTTTGTGGTTCCATATGAATTTTAGGATTCTTTTTTCTATTTCTATTTTTCTAAAAATGTCTATTGGAATTTTAAAAAGTTAAATGACTGTTTTCTGGAGCAGTTTCAGATTTACAGCAAACTTAGGAGAAGGTACAGAGATTTCCCATATACCCCTGGGCTCTACACATGCATAGCATCTCCCAATATCAGCATCCTCAACCAGAGTGGTAAATTCATTGTAAGTGGTAAATCCATATGGTCACATCACTATAACCCAAAGTCCATAATTTACATTACAGTTCACTTGATGTTGTACATTCTATGGGGTTGGACAATGGATAATGAATGACAGGTATCCATCATTATGGTATCTCTGCTCGAAAAATCCTCAGTGTTCCACCTATTCATCCCTGCTCTCTCCAAACTCCTTAAAACCACTAGTAGTTTTACTATCTCTATAGTTTGCTTTTTCAGAATGTTATATAGTTGGAATCACACAGTGTGTAGATTTTTCAGATTGGTTTCTTCCAGTTAGTTAAGATTCCTCCATGTATTTTTATGAGTAATAGCTCATTTCTTTTTTTGTGCCAAATAACATTCTATTGTCAAGATGTACAAAAATTTATTTATTCATTCACCTGAAGGACATTTTGATTGCTTCAATGTTTGGCAGTGATGAACATAGCTGTTATAAACATCTTTTCTGTTTGGGTACAAGTTTTCAACTCCTTTAAGTAAACACCAAGGAGAATGAATGCTGGATCAAATGGCAAAAATATATTAGTTTTGTACAAAACCACAAACTGTCTTCCAAAGTGGCTGTGCCATTTTGCATTCTCACCAGGAATGAATGAGATTTCTTGTTGCTTCAAATCTTCACCAGCATTTGTGGTTTTCAGGGTTCTAGTTTTTGGGCAATCTAATAGATGTGTAGTAGTATCTCATTGTTTTTTAATTTGCATTTTCCTGATGACTTATTATGTGAGTATTTGTGGCCCTCTTTTTAATCAGTTTCTTTTTTTCATTGTTGAGTTTTAAGTTTTATTTGTATATTTTGACTAACAGCCCCTTATCAACTGTGTCTTTTGCAAATATTTTCTCCCAGTCTGTAGCTTGTCTTCTCATTCTTTTGACATTGCCTTTCATGGAGCAAAAGTTTTTAATTTTAATGAAGTTCAGCTTATCGATTATTTTTTCCTAGATTATGCCTTTGGTGACGTATCTAAAAAGTTATCACCACACCCAAGGTCATTTATATTTTCTCATATGTTATCTTCTAGGCGTTTTATAGTTTTACATTTAACGTTTAAATCTCTGATATATTTCCAGTTAATTTTTGTGAAGGATGGAAGGTCTGTATCTAGTTTCTTTTTTTTTTTTTAAATGTGTTGCCCTAACTGTTTGGATCAGTGGATAGAGCATCAGCCTGTGGACTGAAAGGTCCTAGGTTTGATTCCAGTCAAGGGCATGTACCTTGGTTGAGGGCACATCCCCAGTAGGAGGTGTGCAGGAGGCAGCTGATTGATGTTTCTCTCTTATCGATGTTTCTAACTCTCTATCCCTCTCCCTTCCTCTCTGTAAAAAATCAATAAAATATATTTAAAAAAATAAAATGTGAATAGTCAGTTGTTTCAGAACCATTTGTTGAAAATATTATCTTTGTTTCATTGTATTGCCTTTGCTCCTTTGTTAAAGATCAGTTGACCACATTTATGTGGGTCTATTTCTGGGCTCTGTGTTCTGTTCAATTAAATTTTTGTCCATTCTTTCTCCAATACTACAGTTTGATCACTGTAACGTTATAGAAGTTGCATAGGGTCAATCAACTTTTTTAAAGTTAAATATTGTGTTGACTCTTGAGTCATTTGCCTGTCTCTCTAAACATTAAAATCTGCTTATTGCTAGCAAAAAAAAAATAACTTGCTGGACTTTTGATTGGGATTACACTTAATTTGTAGATCAAATTGGGAAGAACTGAGATCTTCACAATATTGAGCCTTTCTATCTATTAACATGGCTGTGATATTGTGATTTATTTATATCTTCCTCCTATTTCTGGCACAGAGCTCCTAAAACCAACCTTTGGAATTTCCTGAGAAGAGTTTAATGGTGTCTTATTGATTACAACCCCCTTTCAAATAGACCTGAGTTTATGTTCATGAGGTGACCTTGGGAAAGCACCTAAGGTTGGTGCTCTTCATCTCTCGAGAGATGAAGAGCAGGATTTACTTAATCACTGATAGCCAATGGTTTAATCAGTCATGCCTATGTAAGGAAGCCTGAATGAAAACATGAAAGGACAGGGGTGGGAGATTTCTAGAGAGTGCAATACCCAGAGAGGGCATGGATGCTCCATGTTCTTTCCCACACACCTTGCTGTATGCATATTCTCCATCTGGCTGTTCCTGAGTTTTATCTTTTTAGAATAAACTGGTAACCTAGTAAGTAAAATGTTTCTCTGAGATCTGAGAGCTGTTTTAGCAAATTAATTGAACCCATGGAGAGGATTATTGGAACCTTCCATCCATAGCTAGTCAATCAGAAGCACAGATGACAACCTGGCCTTGTGATTTGTGTCTGAAGTGTGTTTGTGGGACAGGGAAGTCTTGTAGGACTGAGCCCTTAACCTATGGAATCTGATTTTATCTCCAGGTAAATAGTATCAGAATGGAGTTGAATTGTAGGATACCCAGTTGGTGTTGGAGAAATGGTAGGTGGTGTGGAAAAAGCATGCACATCAGAATTGGTGTCAGAACCATATAACCTAAGTAGAGATTGGGCTTCAAAATTACCTTCTCCCCTCCTACTGCCTCCACCACCATTCCTGTTCATAAGCTTGTGCTGATATGTTTGAGAGTTCTTTTTAAAAGAAATGAAGACGAGATGGGAAATGAGGAGCCACAGACGTAAAGGAAAGGGTGGACACCCAAAGATAAAATCTAACTTCTCTCAGAGAAAAGAAATTCAGAAAAAAGGCAAGGCAATATTATTTTGAAGACCAAAGGACAAAAATCTTCCCAGAGCAAAGAAGAGAGATCTCTTGCCATTCTGTCTGAACATCAGGGGCTGTGTCCAGAGGGACTGTGGTTCAGCGTTGAAGCAGTGGGAGCTGAGCCCAACAGAGCATTAAGAAAGGGCCAGCTTCACCCAATAAATCTTCTATGGGAGCAGTGCAAGGTGTCTTTTATAAATGGCTTCCAGGCAGCAGGCCCCTAAGAGTTCAGAAGAATATGAGGGGCATGTGCGAAAGAACATGAGAGTCCCACTAAGACATAACTAGATAAGGCTGGGACTGTGGTCCTGTGTCAGGCAAGCAGAAGGCTTTAATCCTGCAAACTTCTAGTATTAGCATTGTGTGACCTTATTTATTGCCAGAGCTGATGAGGTCTGAGGGACATTGGGTTACACATATATGTATTTTATTCATCGAAGATACATGACCTCCTTCTAAGATGGAGCTATGGCCTAATCTCTCCTGTATCCCCCATAGGGTAATGCTTTGCACACGGTGGTGGAAATTTTGAGTCTTTATTGTAATGTCCTGTCCAAAATAACCCTCATGTGAATCTCTGAAAGGCTTTCCCTAGGAAAAGTCTTCCCAGAGCCCCATGCATGTCCTTGTTCCTCAGGCTGTAGATAAAAGGGTTCATCATGGGGGTGACCACAGCATACATCACTGTGGCCACTGAGTCTTTCATAGAATAGGTGTGCAGGGGCTTCAAATATACCATACAAAGTGTCCCATAGAAGAGAATGACTACAGCCAAATGGGAGGCACAGGTGGAGAAGGCTTTGTACTTGCTGGAGGCGGATGGTATTTGAAGGATGGCTCTGACAATCCAAACATAGGACATGATCATGAACCCAAAGGGGTAAAGAAGATGAAGGATCCCGTGGCAATCAGCACTGTGTGATTGATCTGAGTGTTGGAACACGCGAGCCTCAGCAGGACATACATCTCACAGAAGATGTAGTGGATCTTCCGGGACCCACAGAAGATTACTTTGGACATAAGGAGGGTGTGGATGAGGCCATAGAGAGCAGAGAACACCCAACATAAGGTCAGGAACAAAATACAGAGGCTGGGGCTCATGGCTGTGGCATAGTGGAGAGGGCGGCAGATAGCCACAAAGCGGTCATATGCCATTGTGGCCAGGATGAGGTTGTCCAGGGCCACCAAGGAGACCAGGAAGTAGAGCTGTGTCAGACATCCCACGTAGGAGATGGCTTTGTTCTGGGACTGAAGGTTCACCAGCATCTTGGGGACTGTGTTGGTGACAAAGAAGAGGTCAGTGAAGGAGAGATTGGCCAGAAAGAAGTACATGGGAGTGTGCAGGCGGGAATCAAAACTGATGGCCAAGATGATGAGCACATTTCCCACCACCGTGACCAGGTACATGGACAGGAACATGCAGAACAGGACCCGCTGGTCTTCAGGGCTCTCGGAGATCCCCAGGAGCAGGAACTCAGAGGCTCCACTCTGGTTGCCTCCACCCATTTCCCCAACTTTCTGTAATATCAGCATCAACAGACATTTACTATATGCCCTAAATCAAATAAAGACATTCAATTAATTAAAACCAACTCTTTTTAAGCATTAAAAAATATCTTAGGCTAAACTTTATCATTTTTTTGCATAAGGAACAATGTAATAATAGACACAAAAACAGGGCATGAAAAATCTTTATGAAATTTAGTAATTCCAGCTACATCTAATCTGGCATACTCAATATAATAGGAATAACATCAATTGTATCATTTTAAATATAATCATCTTGCAATTCTTTTGGAAGTGCTTAAATATTAGTATGTTATATTATGATAGTGTATACACTTACATTATATATAAAACAGGTACATGCAGTATAAGAAATTGATGGTATATAATTGGACAAAGGGGAATGTAAAAATATTGAAAAGAAAATGGAAAAATTATCATTATTTGCTGATATGATGATCTACCTTGAAAACAAGACAGTCTGTTGACATGCCATTAGAAATAAGAACTTTCAGAACACTTGAAATCAAGTCTGAGCTCTGACATTTTCTAGCTCTGAAAACTTAGGCAAGTTACATGAATTCTTTGACTTTATTTCTTTATGTGAAAAATGGGTCAGGGTGATAATAAAATTAAATTATAAATTGCTTACCATAAGGAGCTAACTTTCAGTGAGTACTCAAGAAATATTCATTATTATTATTAATATATGTACATAATAATCAGGAATAATAAGATTAAAATATGATGTACAATTCCATTGACATTATCAACAAACAAAACTATGCATGAAGATGTTAACAAGTAGCAGGCAGGGTCTTCAAATTCTTCAGAGAGGCATAAAGTAAAATCTTTTTTAAAAATCTTTATTGTTGAAAGAATTACATAAGTCCCTATCCCCCCCATTGAACCACACTTGCATTCCCAGTATAAAATTTAAAATTGATTTTCAATTATTTTATTTAGACTTTTGTAATCATATTTATAAATGAGGCTTATCTATAGTTCCTTTTTTATGTGCCATCCCTATACCTTTCTGATATGATTTGTTTGCATTAGAGTCTGTCTGAAACTTGTATTCACTTATTGTCAACTTCCACCATTTGAAATTTGTTGACTTTTCTTCAATAACTTATGAGGTAATTTTTATAGAAATCCCATGGAATTCATTTCCCCCAAATAGTTTTTAATACATTGCAATCTAATGATTATGAACAAAAATCCCAATGTGAATAATTCAAGCAATACAAGAAATTGGAATAGAAAGAAAGTTAAAGTCATTTCAAATTCTGTCATGCAGGCGCTGTCAACATTGTGGTGAACACACTCTCAGTTTTGTGCTTTCAGTCAACTTGACGCACTCAATACGTGAGGGCAACTTTCTCCAAGTCAATATTGTCCTTTATTACCTATTATTTCTTCTTGAATAACCTTACATTTCTTCCTGCATGATTTTCCTTTAATCTTAAAATTAAAAAATTTACCAAGTTTCATTCAGGGGTGTTTCTCCTTCATTGACTTATCTGACTTAGAATGTGTTTTCCAATCTAAACTTATGCCTCCTCAAAAAATAAAATAAAATTATGCCTCCTGAAAATAAATAAATAAAAATATGCCTGCTCTCATTTTAGGTGAATCTTCTTTCATTCTTTATTTTTTAAAATATGTTTTTATTGATTTCAGAGAGGAAGGGAGAGGGAGAGAGGGATAGAAACATCAACGATGAGAGAGAATCATCAATTGGCTGCCTCTTGCATGAACCCTACTGGGGATCAAGCCCACAACCCAGGCATGTGCCCTGTCATCCTGGTCATAGGTTGACATTCAACCAATGAATCACACTGGCCAGTTTCATTCTTTCTTTCTGTTATATGTCTTAGAATTATACTATTACTATACTGGATATCAATTAGCATTTCATTTTGGTGATTCTACTCCATCTCCCCTAAAATAACCTGCAGTAAACCCAACCTGCCTCTTTGAAAATAAATAGATTAAAATATTGTTTTAAACAGACTCAACAGTATAACAGAAGAGTATCATTCTTAATATTCAGGTGAATAATACATTTATGAAAAGATTTTATGAAAAAAGAGAAAACTTAAAAATTAATTCATGATATTCATGGCAGGAGGATATTGCATTTGTCAGAGGAAAGTGAGCCACTATCAAGAAATTTTGCTTTTGGGTGAAAAATAAGATCGTGAAATAAAGGAATATGGTGGAATCACAACTGACTTTAGGGACGACAGTGTGAGAAACTCCATTGACTTGTGTAAGAGGGAGGGCTGTGGTGGGGATTTAAAGAGTTCTATTATTTATCATTTCTCAAAATTTTCTATCTCCCAAATCCCTCAAGTTGAAAACCCTGTTTTGAAGACAAGGAGTGACTAAGGGGCCCAGTCTTGACTCCATCCTGGGCCTGGCTCTGCCTCCCGCTCAGACAGAAGCAGCCTCAGCCCTCCTGTGTCTGCAGGGAATGAGCCAGAATGGCCCTGTGGAGACTGCTTGTGGTTGGCCCCTGGTGCCAGCTATAGGAGAGAGAGGAGTGAGGAAACTTATCATTACAGACTTCCCACACAAAGAGATGTGGATTGGCCAGGTCAGGAGCTGGAAAATGAGAGGGAGAGAGAGAGAGAGAGAGAGAGAGAGAGAGAGAGAGAGAGAGAGAGAGAGAAGCCACAGTATTTCCCAGGAATGGGGAAGTGAGTTCCCCATCACAGAAGGCCTTAGAACAGGCCGTAGGAAATAGCAGTGTGAGTGTTCACTGCAGACTCGATTCAAGCATTTAGTGAAGGTAGGTGTTGCTTCATTTCACTTTTAACATTGAGATTCCAAATGACAGAGTGACCATGTGGTGGTCCTTTGCATTTGAGTTAAAACAGGAGTAACCCTTTGGACAGGCTCTGGAGACTTTTGATATGTACAGTTTCCCAAGTCTGGTTTTGTTACATAATTCTCCTACACCACGAATGAGCTCATTTATTACACACAGTACTTAAGTGAGATGTTAAGATAAAGAGATCTCTTAGAAAAGCTAATAGTTTTAATGAGAAAGGAGAACTGATGGGCTCATTCCAGAGACCACTCCAAGACCCCACATTGACCTGAGGATGGAAAAGAACACCCAGTGACTCCCTGAGTGACCCTGTCCCTGAGCACACCCAGCCACCACCTTGTTTCTGCCATGGAGACAAAGATCGTCCACCCCCTTAGACCTCATCAGCAACGACTTCCTTCCACAGCCTGCTGCCTGGATGCAGGGCCCCGTGGGACATCTGCCTGACAGGAGAGAAGGTGGGAGACAGGTAAGAGGGCTGGGGATAGTCAGAAGATATACAAAGGAATGGGTACCTCTACTTCCTAGTCCTCAACCAGGCATCTCCCACACTTTAGTGCACATCAGAATATGCAAAAAGCCCATTTCCTGGTTCCCTTACTTCAGTTTTGAGACGGAAGTTTTTTGTTTTTGTTTTAAAAATCAGCTGCTGATTCTGAAGGTACACTTTGGAAACCGCTGCTCCTAGTCTGTAAGAGTCGGTGGGTTCTGTGCATTGGTGTGGTCAGCTGTCTTTGGAGACACGAAGCTCTCTGCAGTGTGGCTGGGTGGAGAGGAGAAAGTCTGGGACGGTATGGGAAAGGGCTCCAGACTCAGCATTAGACAACTTCCCTTCCTTACCTCCTGGGTTGCTCCCCGTGCATGACCTTGGGGAGGGCCCACAACCTCCTGGAGCCTCCTCATCTCACCCTGAAAGCCTTTTGTGTTTGCCAGCAGATTAAAAACCACAGAATGTTACAAAGATGGGAGGGATTGGTGTATCACCTTTAAACACACGGAAGGTAGATTCTATGAAGATTTTCAAAGTATGTATCTTTGTGAGATAGAGAACATGAAGAAGAGAGAAGATGAGGAAGCGGAGAGGGAGAGGGAGTGGGAGAGACGGAGGGGAAGCGAGGGGCGGGGACAGGAGGACAGAGGAGAATGTCTGAGATGTCCAGACCTTACCCACTCTGTGCCGGCCTCCAAGTTGCCTAGTTCTGCTGCTCCCCTTTCCTTCTGCGCAGGACGAAAACGGTCAGGTCACAAAGGATCGTCAGGCATTGTTTCTGAATAGGATTTGGTGATTCGTCCTGTTGGCTGATGTTGGGAAGGAGGGATTAGTGCCTGGATCTTCAGTGCCTGCGTAGAAGGAGAAAGCAAGGCTGTGGGCACTCTGAGGATCCCAGGGACTCTGAGAACTGAGCCCTTGAAACCAGGGTCATGAGAAAGGGGCTGAGCTGGAGCCATTAGTCAGTTCTGGAGGGGCCTCAGGGAGGCAATCCCAAGGCAGCTTGTTGAGATGAAGCTGGAGAATTGCTCCAGTGTTAGTATCTATTAACAACCGTCTTGGGAAATGAGTTGTTTTTAAGGAGTGAACCAATTCCACCTTGGGCAGCCATCCTGGAGGTGCCGTAGGAATAAGAGCGAGCTGTAATTAAAGACTTCACGGAAATGCTGCCCCCTGGCTTTGCGTCTGTGGGGGACTGGGAAAATCTCAAGCACTAAATCTGGGTTAGGATGATTCCAGATTGCTAGCAACCCTGAGTACTAAGTCACTGCCATTAGACAAAAATCATATTTGGAGGGAAATAATGCCATCTTAGACCTCCAATTATTTTGTTAATAGCTTTTAAGCACAATATTCAGCCCAAACCCAGAGAAGCAGACACACAGAAAATAGGATTCTGAAAGCAAGAACAGCAGAGGAAAGCATACAGGAACTCCGGACCACATAATAATCAGACAGATTGAAAAACAATGATGCTCACATTGTTTTTGGATATAGAGCCAAGTCAGAAAATGTTGGCAGGACTTTTTAGAAACTAAACAAACATGAGTCACCAGCAGTCAGATGAGAAACACATCCCAGCCCTGCAGATCCTCTCAGGTTCTCCTCTGGACACGGCTCCTGCAGGGCAGTCACTCCCCTGACTCCCGATAGCATCGATTAGTTTTACTCACTTCCTAACTTTATTTAGATGGGAGATTACCTTTGAACTCTTTTATCGTCTGCTTTTTTCACTCCCTGTTATATATGTGATTTTCATCTATATTGCCGTCTGAGATTGTAGATTGTCCATTTTCATTGCTGAATAGTGTTCTGTTGTGTGACTATAACATTGAAAGTCCATTCTACCATTGATGGGCATCTTTGGTTTCTATTATCGGCTGTTACGCAACAGCTAAACATTGCTGTTGGGCATCTATCTGTAGGAGGGGAATTTCTGGATAATAGGGCAGGTCTATATCTAGTTTTAAATACTAAACAATTTTTTCATAATACTTTTTCATATATATATATACATATATATACATATATATATGCATAAAATAATTATATCTAATTATTTCCATAAAATAAGTACCTACTGGCCCAACCTCCAGCATTTTATATGAATTCCAGTTACTCCACATTCTTACCACGATTTGCTATTTTTCCATTCTTTTCATTTGAGCTTTATTTGGTGTATAGTAATATCTTATTGTGGTTTTACTTTTCATATCCATGATGACTAATGAACAAGCCATCTTCATGTAGTTATTCTCCATAAGTATACCTCTTATGTAATATTCCATTAACACTTTTCCCTATTTTTCTATCAAATGACTTCAACAAAATGGCTAAAAAATATATCCTTTGCTCATACCTCTTTCTACAACACAATTTGGCATCCATTCACAAACAAAGGCCTTTGTGCGAGCTGTGGGATCCAGCATCAGAGGCCAATACCTGTCCTTGCTCCAGGTAATAGGCAAACAGACCTTGGTCCTGGTTGTGGGCCATGCTGTGGTCTATAAATCCCTCTCACCAATGGCCCCTCTGAGCCATGGTCTGGGAGCCTTGGAGGTCAGTGTCTTGGGCAGTCATCCATAGATGAGAAATCACTTGTGGAAGTCCAGGTTTCAGTGGGAAAGTTCTAGCACACTATTGGAACCCAAAACAATGAGTTTAGATGCATTGGAGAGGATAAGAAGAACAGTCTGACTTCACCCACATCAACCCTTCTTCAAAGCAGCACAGCCCAGTGCCAAGAGAGACTTCTAGGCCAGTGATGGAGAACCTTTTGAGCTCGGCGTGTCAACATTTTGAAAAGCCCTAACTTAACTCTGGTGCCGTGTCACATATAGAAATTTTTTGATATTTGCAACCATAGTAAAACAAAGATTTATACTTTTGATATTTATTTTATATATTTAAATGCCATTTAACAAAGAAAAATCAACCAAAAAAATGAGTTCGCGTGTCACCTCTGACACGCGTGTCATAGGTTCGCCATCACTGTTCTAGGCTCATGATTTCTCCCGCGGTGTCAGGGAGAGGCGCTGGAAACGAGAGTGTACGAGTGAATGACTGGCTTCCCCAGCTCTGTGGGAAGCTGCCACAAGTCCATTTCTCTCTCACCCCATCCAGAGGACTGAGTCATGAGCTGCATGACAGGGGATGGGTAGAGGTTGGGAGAGCAGCAGCTAGGACGCTTGGAGGGCACTGCAGGGATTCAGACCTTACTAACTGCATTGCAAACTCCATCAAGAAGCCTGCCCATGGGCCACAAGGGAGCCTCATCCAATAGTAAAAAATAAACTACCCAGTTAAAAAACACAGGTAACGGGCCTGGCTGGAGTGGCTCAGTTGGTTGAGTGTCGTCCTGTGCACAGAAGGGTTGCCGGTTCGATTGCCGGCTTGATTCCCGGTCTGGGCACATACCTGGGTGCGGGTTTGATTCCTAGTCAGGGAGTATACAGAAGGCAACCAATCAATGTTTCTCTCTCACATTGATGTTATCTCTCTCTCTCTCTCTGTCTCTTTCTCTCTCTCCCTATTCCTACCCCTGTCCCCACCCTACCCCTACCCCTAAATCTACCTCTACCTCTATCTCTATCTCTATCTCTATCTCTATCTCTATCTCTATCTCTATCTCTATCTCTATCTCCCTTCCTCCCTCAAAGCATATCCTCAGGTGAGGATTAAAAAAAACATAAACCAGATAAAGGACCTGAATAGCCATTTTTCCAATAAAAATATACAAACAGCCATTAGGTATATAAAAGATGCTCAGCCCTGGCCGGTTTGGCTCAGTGGATAGAGCATTGGCTTGTGGACTGAAGGGTCCCAGGTTCAATTCCAGCTAAGGGCACATTCCTAGGTTGCGGCCTCCATCCCCAGTAGGGGGCGTGCAGAAGGCAGCCAATCAATGATTCTCTCTCATTGATGTTTCTATCTCTCTATCCCTCTCCCTTCCTCTCTAAAAATCAATAAAAATATTTTAAAAAATAATAATAAAAGATGCTCAAAATCACTAATCATCAGGGAAATGTAAATAAAAACCTCTATGAGATATCATTTTACACATGTTAGGATGGCTATTATAAAAAAGACAAAAATAACAAATGTTGTCAAGAATCTGGAAGAAAAGAAACCCTCATTCTCTGTTGGTGGTCTAGTCATTATGGAAAATAGTATGGGGGTTTCTCAAATTTTAAATATTGGACTGCCATATGATCCAGCAATCCCTTTTCTGGGTATATATTCAAAGGAAATAAAATCAGTGTCTCAAGACACTCCCATGTTTATTGCAACATTGTTCACAACAGCCAAGATATGGAAAGAACCCAAGTGTCTATGAGGGGATGAATGGATAAAGAAAGTGTAGTATATATGTACTTTAGAATATATTTCAGCTTTTAAAAAGAAGGAAATTCTGCCATTTGTGACAATATAGATAAATCTTGAGGATAGTATTCTAAAATAAGCCAGACTGTATGATCTTATTTATATGTGGGATCTAAAAACGTTAAATGCATAGAAGCAAGGGATAGAATGGTGGTCACCAGGGCAGGGAGGGGAGGGTAATAGAGAGATGTTAGTCAAAGGTTTCAAAATTCCAGTTATGTAGGATAAATAAGTTCTAGGGATCTAATGTACAGCAGGATGCCTGCAGTATATAATAGTGTTGAATACTGACAATTTGCTAAAGGAGTAAATTTCATGTGCTCTCACCAGAAAAAAAGGTAATTATGTGAGGAGATTGATATGTTAATTAATTTGACTGGTTATGATTTTACTTTGCATATATATACATATATACATACATATACATATATACAGTATATCTCAATTATGTTTTATACCTTAAATATAGGGTGTCCTCAAAAATGTATACATACACTAACTATAAAAGCAGTGCTTATTAAAATACATTTTAAAAATTGATCTATCAGCTGTTAAAGTGTGTATACTTTTTTGGGACACCCTGTATATATAATTTTTATAAAAAAGAAAAAATGCTTTTTCAAACTTGTGATGAGGTCACTATATACTTCATTTACAAATATTTCTATTTCTAAATGCTCTGCTGGGTATTAACAATATAGAAAATTTGCTGTAACTCTAGATAATATAAATAATTTTCAGTTTTCAATGCTTCTGAAATATAATCACTCTTACCAATAATTATATTATGTTATAATATATTTATTAAGTAAATATAATAAAATGCTAGTACATTTGCTGCTTGTAAAATGAATAACAATATGAAACAATATTGATGCAACATTGGGGAAACAGTTATGATTTGATAACAATTTGGCAATATAGAACATGAGCTTTAAAACTATCCATAACTATATGTGACATACTTATTTTTAAGAAAGTAGGCTAGGAGAATGAAACCATGCAAAAGTAATGCTTGTCAAAATGTTACTTTTTAATATTAAAAAATGTGAATTAATCCTCAAGCAGTGCAGTAGGGCACTCTTTGACAAAACTATGGTGTAAGGGCTATTGGCACAGCTCAAAAAGTATAATTATGACAAATATGTAAACTGTGTTGTGACAGGGACATTCATATACAAAATATACATATGAAAGAATAACATGTAACTTAAAAGATATCACTACAAATATTGGTGAATATTAATTTAAACAGCAAAATATGCATATCTGTCAATTAAGGAGGAGGGACTGTGGAGTAGTGCCAAGCTGTGTATTTCAAGTGAAGTAGGTACATTTTTACTTTAAGCTTAAGCACCCAGTAGGCATGGTTTCAAAGGTAGACTGAAACCTTCCCAGCATCTGAATCCTGGTAAGTGGACGATCCGGCATTAACTCCCACAATGTTCTCCAAAAGCACGATTAAAGCCCAGGGTCCCTTCTAGTTTCACAGTGCAGGTTAGAGGCAATTTCTTCTCAGCAGCTTTTCGAGTGAATTCGCATTATCTGCTGCTGCTCAGCTTTAATTTTAACAAGGACTTCCACCACAGTAGCTAACTTATTGAAAAGATACTGCATACTAGGAATTAACCCTTTACATGCTTCCATGCATATCTAATGCATCACAGAGAAAGCTTTACAAATATTAGTCAAATGTCTTGACAACACAATAAGGTAGGTTGTACTTGCTTTGAAAGGTTAAGTAATAGCCCAGGGTCACACAGCTTACAAGTGGTAAAGCCAAGAATTCAACATGCTTCAGTCTAACTCTAGAGCCACACAGTCTACCACTCTGCTACCTTCTATTGTCAGAAGGTAGCATGTGAGCTTACTTTAAGGTAAATAGGGAGCAGGTGAGCTGGCTATCAACTGACTTCCACTGGAGAGAGATTATCTGCAGTAATCGCAGCCTATGTCACTGCAGCATGCAACCGGGTACTTAAAGGGAAATAGACACGAATGAAAAATAGCACCCAGTAGTCGCTTTCTATTTTCTTACAGAATCTCATTGGTTATGGTGTACCTTATTGTACATATATTTCCCCCAACTTTTACTGACATCGCTTTTTGGTAACCATCAACATCCATCAGCATATGATGAAAATGTTGGCCTGAGATGGTCTTGGGAGAAACACAGGACAGAGCCAGGTAACTGTGGACCACATGTGAAGGTGGACCTGACTGCTAGGAAGAGTAGTGTGCACTTTGTTCTGCCGGCAGTATGAGGCTACTGGAGACCTCCAACAGGGTGGGTGTCATGGTGCTGTAACTGTGTGCAGCATAGATGGAATGGGGAGAGACTGGAGACTGAGAACTTCTAGGAGGGGTGTCAATCATTCAGGTAAGAAATGATGAAGTGTCCATAAAATCACTCTTTCCTGGCCCCTAACTTTATGATTACAATCAAGCCAATGGTGTACAACACATATTAATGATGTCAGGTATCATGCCAGGTGGTAAGCATCAGGACTGCAAAGATGGAATTGACTTGAGAAAGTTTTCCCAAAAATAAAAATTAAGTTTTCACATGAAATTGAAGATGTTAAGAGGAGTGGGGTCTTGGATGCTTAGCAAAATATCGCAGTAGGTCTATCATCAGGTTTTTCCAAGTCCCAGTTTCTATTCTTTCAGCATCAGGGCACAGACATGGCGAGTCCCAGTGCAAAACATTGTTGGTGGGATTCAAGTCATCAAGGTCACAGTGATGGGAAAGTTATCTTGGCCACATACAACAGCACAACAAGAAAATCTCTTATTTTTGTCCCAAGTGGCCCCATGTTGTTTCAAAGTATTCAAGCACATTATTTATAATAAATCTGGGTGGCTGTACTTTTAGAACATTAAGATTTTAAGAACTTAAGCTAAAGATAATGGGTTTGTTCTGATGCACTCCCATAGCTTACTTGGTAGGCATGAATATTTCCAGTTCAAATCACAGGTCCTAGAAGTGAGGTCTCCACCTTCTCTCCCTGTCTTGCTCCTTACTGCTTCCTTATGGGGACTGCAATTGGGTGGAGGCCCCCATATTGGAGGTGAAGTCACTACCACTGAAGGGAGTGAATTTTCCTAACCCAGATTACCTTTCTCAGGGAAGACTTGATGTCTCTGTTCCTCAAACTGTAGATAAAGGGATTTAGCATCGGGGTGACCACGGTGTACATCACCGAAGCAACAGCTCCCTTCTGCACTGAGCGGGTTGAGGGGGGACTGAAATAAACACAAAAGGAAGTCCCAAAGAATAGAGAGACCACAGAAAGGTGAGAACTGCAGGTAGAAAAGGCTTTCCTCTTCCCCTGAGCTGAGGGGATCTTCAGGATGGTGGAGAAAATGTACGTGTAAGAGATAATCAGGCAAAGCACGCAAACCAGGCCCGTGAGACCGCCGATGGTGAAGATCACCAGCTCGTTGATGAAGGGGTCAGTGCAGGACAGACTCAGAAGGGGGTTGATGTCACAAAAGAAGTGTGGGATCTCGTGGTCTGCACAGAAGGACAGGCTGTCCAGCAAGAGCGTGTGTAAGAGGGAGCTGAGGGCGGTCACGATCCAAGATGCAGACACGAGGCAGACACAGAGCCCAGGGCTCATGACCATGATGTAATGGAGCGGGTGGCATATGGCCACATAGCGGTCATAGGCCATGACTGCTAAGAGAAATGCCTCCAGCATCCCAAACAGCAAAAAAAAATATAGTTGCGATAGACACCCTGCATATGAGATGACCTGATTCTGGATCCATATGTTTGCCAGCATCTTGGGGACTGTGGTGGACACGAAGCAGGTGTCAGCGAGGGAGAGGTTGACCAGGAAGAAGTACATAGGAGTGTGGAGTTGAGCGTCAGCGGTGATGGCCAGAATGATGAGGAGGTTGCCTGCCACTGTGATCAGGTACATGGACAGGAACAGCCCAAAGAGGACCTCCTGTTGCTCTGGCTGCGCAGAGAGCCCCAGGAGGAAAAATTCCGAGACGCTGGTCAGGTTTTCCCATTCCATTTGTCTGTAAGCAGAAAGTTGGGACAATGGAATGAGGCTGATAAGTCCTGCATTATGAACTCTGAAAACTAGGAAATATGCCAGTGTTGCTCTTCTAATCTAGATGAAACCATATGAAATCTCCAATGTTTAACTGGTTGGGACCTACAACAATGGAAGTCTCATGTACTTCAATGAAATTTTTGCAAATGTCTGTACTTGGTGCCAATGGAAAGAAAAGATTTGGCCGAAGCCGGTTTGGCTCAGTGGATGGAGCGTCGGCCTGCGGACTGAGGGGTCCCAGGTTCGATTCCGGTCGGGGGCATGTGCCTGGGTTGCGGGCACATCCCCAGTAGGAGATGTGCAGGAGGCAGCTGATCGATGTTTCTCTCTCATCGATGTTCCTGGCTCTCTGTCTCTCTCCCTTCCTCTCTGTAAAAAATCAATAAAATATATTTTTTTAAAAAAAAGAAAAGATTTGTTTGTAATGGGAAAGAGGTGTTGTCTTTAAACTTCATTATATAAGCATCAATCCAATACATACGTTTTGGGGCTAACCTGGAGGTGTTTGCTGGCTTAACGGTTGTGGTATTCATGTGGACATTATGACATTAGTCCATCCTAAGTCTCTGCCCATCTTATTTCCTCGGGCTGAAATAGTCCTCCCTCTCTCATTCATCTATCTAGCTGAACTTCAGATCGCAGCTTAGATGTCACTTCTTCTAGGAATCCTTCCCCGTTTATCCTCTTACAGCAAACTCAGGTTCATGCCTCCCTGCCCCCTGCGCCTTCCCCATCAGCATGTGCCACTCTGCATTGTGACCATCAACTTGTCTGTGTTTTTCACACTCTCAATGGTGCAAGCACCATTGAGGGTAGGCAGAGAAAATGCCTATCTTGTTCATCTTTGGAATGTAGCATTAGCCCTGAGCCTGGTGCAACATAGATATTCTGTGAGTATCCAGTATGTGAATAAATAAACCCAAAGAATAGAAAGTAAAATTGGGTAGAGGTAATACCAGGCAGAGGAAACAGCTGAACCTTTAAAAAAAATCTTTATTGTTGAATGTATTACATATGTCCCCTTTTTTCCCCACTGCCTTCTCCCACCCCTCCTCCTACCCCTAGGCCTTCACCACCCTATTGTCTGTGTCTATGGGTTATGTATATGTGCATATGAGTTCATTGGTTGATCTCTTCCCCCTGCTTCCAAAATTTATAGGGAACTCATACAGCTTAACAAAAGGAAGATAAACAATCCAATTAAAAAATGGGCAAAAGACTTAAATAGATACTTCTCCAAAGTGGACATACAGAAGGCCAAAGGGCATATGAAAAAATGCTCAAAGCCACTAATCATCTGAGAGATGCAAGTCAAAACAGCCTGAACTTTTTTATTACTAGTTCCTCACATACTAGTAGCTTTGAGTTAATGGAGTCCTGGCCATAGGAATATGTTGAAAACCTGGTTACAGAGACATAAAGATATCAAACAAAGCAAATGCAGTCTTTCTGGGTGAAATTCTGGGAATGGAAGAGTGTTTTAGCTGAGGAATTAACCCACAGAATTAGTTTTCCCTGTGCCACCCTTTTCCCTCCAAAGAGCATGTCCTATGACTCTGTCATCCCTAGTTGCATCCAGTAAATCGCTAGTTACCAGATAATAATGGCACTTGGTGTCTTATTCCCTCACTGGCCATGGCTATCTCTCGCCAAACTGGTTTCCTCTTGTATGTGGATACACCAGGGCCTGTTGCATTCTCTTATTGAAAAACCTACCAAAGGCAAAAATAGGAAGCCCAGGAATAGAACACAACATACATCAGATTTTGGTCTGCTGAAGGTGGATTGCCACTTGGTGGGAAAAAGAAGAGGGATTGAACAAATGGTGCTGAGACAAGCCAGCTAACACTTAGGGGAAAATTAAGTTAGATTCATCCCCCACGGTGTTACTGGATAAATTTCAGGTATCTAAAGCATTGCATCTACAGATATAACTATAAAGTCACCAGAAGAAATTATAGTACAATAGTTATTTGATCTCAGGACAAGCGTGTCCTTTCTACCTGGAAAAAAAAAAAGGATGTAATAATAAAGGTGGAAAAATTGGTTTCAAAGTAGAAGGCAAACAAAAATATGGGAAGGTGCTTTCAGCATACATTATAGAAAGAATTAATATTCTTAAGAGTAATTAATAATTTAATTAATAAGTAAAGGACACCCCGCCTAATAGAAAAATGAATAAATAGCACTAAGTCACAACCAGCAGGGGCAGAACTGGATCTAGTCTCAATTGTCTAATTCTAAGACTTGTGCTCTCCACCCTCCTCATGGTCTCCATAAATCACCACATCTTGTCTGCTAGCAGCTAGAGTCCCCAAGATCACCAGATTGTGTGCAATTAGCCAAAATGTGACTATAATAGATGCCTTTTCCACCACTTTCTCCCAAGGGTCCCCGCACTACTCAGGTCCTCTGTTTATTAGACTTTGCGTTCTCCATAGCCCATAGACATAGCTCTAGGTGTTCGTGGATGGGTTAGTGGGGTTCAGTACATGGCTGCATTGGTTGACCTTTCCCCAAACCCCCTAATGAGTATAATCACTTCTGTAGTTTCCTGGCCCAACAGCTGCTGCCTTTTCCACTGCCCAGAGCCCACCCTCACCTCCCTCACTCAGGACAGAAGGTCTACTGACTAAGGCAGATAAAAAGGCTTCATAATCTCCACTCCCCTCAACCTTGTCTCTTGACCATTTCCAGCTCAGCAGACACAGGAACCTCAGCCCTAATCCCCCCACCAGCTTTTCTCTCAGATCCCTGAGTCACAGACAGACCTTACTTCCTTTTTCTTTCTCCATTTGCTAAAGTTTAGTCCCAACTTTTAGGCCAGTTCTTGCCTCATGAATACCAAGTACTTTATCAAAACATAAAACTAATTGAATGCATTGCCCTTCCTTTTCAAATGGGGTCAGTGGGCATTTTCCAGGCTTGTTATAAACTAAAACTCTCTTAACTCAAAACAAATTTATTCTTACATTTTATATGAGCTCTGCTGTTTTAACACACACATTTTCTGTGGTTGCTTATAATTTTTGGCGAACTTAGCTAGGATGCTTTCTGGACTCAGTTTCACATTTGAAAATGGAAATGAAATTTAGAGAACTAGTGTTTCTCACTTATGAAGAAAGAAACACCCAGAGGAAAGAAGTACAAGTTATAGGGTTAAAACAGAGGGAATAAGGTGTGTGTGTGTGTGGAGGGGGGTGGGGGGCTGAGTGACCAGAAGATGTCTGAAACTTCTATTTCTGTAATTGGTCCAAATATAAACATTTTAATTTCACCTCCACAAATAATATATATTTTGTTGACTAGTATGTTTGATAAAAATCTCTGAAAAATTAAACAGAAAGCCAGTAGCAGTGATTACTAGAGAGAGGTTTGGGGATTGGGTGGATGAGACACAGGAAAAGGAGGGAGATTTTCATGTGTACCTTGTAGTACATTTTTTAAAAAATAGTTTGGTATACAATTTTATATTGATTATATTAGTTTTAGGTGTAAAACATAGTGAAAGTTTAAGCCATGAATGTATTACTTATTGAAAAACAAATTATGGGCTCATAAACCAAACCAAACCAAGGGCTCATAAAATGTATAAAATGAAAGAGTGCAGAATAATGCAGCCTCTCTTTTCTAGAGATTCCATAATAGCAGCACACTTGCTTGGTTGAAGCCACATCCTTTTAATCTCTTCATGTGGTGTGGGGGCCTGAGTGTGTCTGTTCACGTGTTTGTGCATGTGTGTGAGTGTGTGGTCGTGTGTGTCTCCTGCAAAGGCTGGGGTTTGCGTGACAGGGATCAGCGTGGAATTATCTGAAGAGAAGTCACTGTTGATTCCTGTGCCCTGGTCTCTTTACAGCACATGACTCTCATCGTCTGTAAGGTTTTATGGACAGGGGACTCTGCCTCTTTAGGTCACTGAAGCAGCCCAGTGTCATCATTGCTGGTATAGGACTACTTGTGCAAGATGGGTTCCCAAGTGTCCACGGGGTAGGATGGGCAAAGGAAAAGAAGGGAGAAAAAATAAGCAGAATGGAGTCATGTGTCTTCTCTCTTAGTCCTTACCTGGTTGTTCTTGCCAATCGCTGAGGGTGTTACTGGAAGGCTTCTGTTTGCCTCACATACGTCTCTCACACAGTGGATGGTCAGAAGAAGGTGACAGGAACCCCATTTAAAGGCACCAAAAGGAAATTTGCTTCATGCTCTGAATATGTTGAATAATGATTCTTGCCATCACTACACCTGTTCAAATTTCTCCTTTAGCCTCACAGTATTAGAGGGGTTCTTATTCTTGTCCACTTTGAGGAAAAAAGGACAAGAGCTCTGGTTAAGATTATGATCATGCCAGCATATGTCATCCTGAGAAGCTACAGTCACAGAACACCACCTAGAGCCTAAGAGCAGCCTCATAGCATCCCTGTTTCTTTGGGAATTTGCTGCTAATGCCTGCCCCTTGTACTTGTTCAGAGAACCCATGAGAAATGCATTCTTCTAATTTTATCAATACTCTTGGAATTGAGATTCTTCTATTTTTAGTTATAGGTTGGGCCAATCTTAAGACTTGGTAAATTAGAGATAATTAATTCTATGGAGTACTCAACACCCAAGAGGATTGAGAACACTGTGAGCTGGTCCAAGAGAGGCTAATACATTAGGGACCTGTCTAAGATACCTCTGTGGCCCCGTGGGATCCTACCAATCCATTCACTGGAAAAACAGCTAAGGTGTTTTGGTCAATTCATTTAGCCTTGTGATATTTTCTTGGTATTTTTGAGGGGAGCTTAGGTAGAGGCCTTCAGCACACTAAAAGGGCCAGATGAGGTGAGCCATTGTTGGCTCAGAGAGTACCTTACCATCTTGTCTTCTTCTCGACATGATAATCATAGCCCAGGTTGAGGCTCTATTGGTGCAGCCCCACTTGTACTATATGTTCCTCCTTTGGGCTAGGGAGAACAGAGGTAGGAAACTGGGCATTATCAAGGCAGGTGCCTGCAACCTGAATCCTGTCCTTGCAGATGTTTCATGAACAGATCAATGGGGAATGTGGAAGCTAAAATAACACCAGTAAATGAAATCTCTTCTTTTCTACTGGAGAAATGGTCACATAATTACCCCTCTGCCTGAAGGTCATCTACTCAAGGATGCAGAGCATGAAGAAGAACAGAATGTGGATGACTTGGGCATGCGGGTTATTCTTGGGTCTCCTTGGGACAGTGGCCAATTTCTTGTGTGTTCTAGAAGTGCTGGCATGAGATACACTTAAATCAGTAATCTAATGTTTTCAATATATTATTCTATTTTATTAAACAAAATAACCACATAGCTCCATGTTTTAAAAGAATCTAGTTTAATTTTTTTTCTTCCATGAGAAAACAGAATAGAGTGAACCAATTCTCTAAGAACAACATGTAATATGACTTGGAACATTGGTATCTGATATTCAGAATTCACTGACAAAGTGGAATGGCAACAGGTACAGCTGAAGGGACAGAAGTAGGGAAGAAAGCAAATGCAGGTGCTGGAACTAGAAATATTATCTGTGCTGAGTCCTTTCTATATCACTTCCTTTTTTCTTAGAACTGAAGAGGTACAACATGAATAGAATCTAACTCATGGTTCCTCAGTGTGACCATATTAGCATCTCCAAAGACCCCTTTATCTTTTTTCCTACAGTCCTGATCTAGAGAGGTAGAGCATGGTGACAAAAGATTGCAAGTTGCTGAAACCGGTTTGGCTCAGTGGATAGAGCGTCGGCCTGCGGACTGAAGGGTCCCAGGTTCGATTCCGGTCAAGGGCATGTACCTGGGTTGCGGCCTGAATTAATCCTTCATGTATGGAGCAGGTTCCAGCAAAGGATAAAGAATTGAACTGAGATTTGAGCTGTTGCCTAAGAGAAAGAGTTTCTAGTTTGATTTCAACCAAGTTATATGCCTTTTGAAACAAACAAAACCCTAACATTTTATGAAAAATATAACATAGTCCAGTTTCCATAATACACTATTCACAATGTCCAGGAATCAATAAAAGTTACTAGACATATAAAGAAACTAGGAAACAGGAGCCATTCTCAAGAGAAAAGACATTCAGTGGAGACACCCATGAGGGGACTCAGATGTCACACATACCAGAGAAGGCTTTTAAAACAGCTATTATCACCTGGCTGGTGTGGCTCAGTGGTTGAACATCGACCTATGAACCAGGTGGTCAAGGTTTAATTCCATGTCAGGGCACATGCCTGGGTTGTGAGCTCGATCCCCAGTGCAGGGTGCACAAGAGGCAGCTGATCAATGACTCTTTCTCATCACTGATATTTCTATTTCTTTTTTCCTCTCCCTTTCTCTCTGAAATAAATAAAAATTATTAAAATATAAAAATATATTAAAAATAAAGATAAAACAGTTTTCCTCCATGAAGTAAAGAAAAATATGCAACAAGTGAGTAAAATTATAGAAAATGTCATCAGAAAAGTTAAAACTATAAAAATCCAAATAGAAAGTCTAGAACTGAAAAATATAATTATGTGCAAAAATACTCTGCCTGGTCTTAATTGCACAGTTGAGATGACAGAGGAAGTCAGAGAACTTAAAAACAGATAAATTTATATAATTTGAAGCCATAGGAAAACTTACCAAACAAAAATTAATAAAGAAATGTGTGACTGTATCTAAAAGTCTACTCTATTTGTAATTAGAGCCAGGAAGGAGAGAATGAAGATAATTTAAAAATTGAAGAAATAATGACCAACATTTTCCCACTACAGAAAGGCATAAATCTACAGATTCAGGTAGATCAGCAAATCCCAAATAGGATAAACTCAAAGAAAAATACAACTAGGCACATCATAGTCAAACTGCTGATAAATAAAGATAAAGAGAATATTCTTTGAAAGCAGCCAGAGAAAAATGACAGTTTACATACAGGAGAACAACCATTTAAATTATTATGTAGTCTCATCAGAAATAATAATGGCGAGGCCTCTGGTCCTGAGCTGACCCTGAGGAGGTCAGTGGCATTGGTTAGGCTCTGGGAGATCTCCACCCGGGGCAACTTGCCCTTCCCAGGCCCCTCCCCTCTTGCCCTAGCATCCCTTTGTCTCATAGGGCTTTGGATCTGCTATCTTGGGCTGAAGTGAAAGGTTGTGGGAGAGTGATTACCATTGAGGAGCTGCTTTATGATCAAGGTGATAGAGTTACTGACAACCGACTCTCAGAAACTGCTACACCAGCTGAATGCTCTGTTGGAACAGGAGTCCAGATGTCAGGCAAAGGTGAGTGGCTTGAGATTAATTGAATCTGTAGGTGATCATGGGTTCAGAATGATGACAAGACTAAAGGGCTTTGAAGTAAAATATATTCTTAGTCTAACTCAGTTCTTTGTCTTCAACAGGGAGACATTTTCTCTAGCTGTTAATTTACTGGACATAATCCTTTCAAAAATTAAGGTACAGCCCAAGCACATTGGGAGTGTTGGACTGAGCTGCTTCTACTTAGCTGTACAAATCAATAGAAGAGGAAAGAAATTAGCCATTGGTAAGTGACTGATCCGAATAAGCCAGTGTAGGCTCACAGTTTCAGACTTAAGAAGGGAAAAGATTGTGTTGAAGAAGGAGTGTAGGAAAGTCAATGCTACTATTGCCTTGCAATCTCTGCAACACTTTTATTCACTAACTAGAGGCCCAGAGCACAAAATTTGTGCACTTGCGGAGGGGAGGGGGGGGATCCCTCAGCCCAGCCTGGGCCCTCTTGCAGTCCGGGAGCCCTCAGGGGATGTCTAACTGACGGCTTAGGCCTGCTCCCCATGGGGAGGGTGCCTAAGCCAGCAGTTGGACATCTTTAGCACTGCCATGGAAACAGGAAAGGCTACTGCCACCACCGCTGCGCTCCCCAGCTGTGAGCCCAGCTTCTGGCTGAGCAGCGCTCTCCCTGTGTGAGCGCACTGACCACCAGGTGCCAGCTCCTGTGTTGAGTGCTGCCTCCTGGTGGTCAATGCGTGTCATAACGACTGGTCTTTCTGCCATTCAGTCAATTTTCATATTAGCCTTTTATTATATAGGATTCAAGAGAACTTTCCATTTGAAAGGAGGAATAGCCTTAATTTTGAAAGATAAGAAGCTGAACTTAAGACATGCCACTGCAGGATTATATTTTCTGAAGCAAAGCCTTCTTTGTTGGCATTGTCTGTCACTGCACTGGGGGTCCAAGCACAGAAGTGTATAGAGTTAGCAGAGGAGTAGAATGTCTGCAGAAAACTTCCAAGATAAATGGCAGAGATTTGACCTTCTGGTAAGAGCTCATGTCCAAGTGTTTACCTGAATATCCATCAAACAGTAGTTCCAAACCAAATATTCAGAACTTGAACTATTTCTGGGTGAACTGCATGGCAATTGAAGCATAGTTACTACAGAACAACCCACCTTCCAAAAATTCCTGAAGTGATCCCTCCATTGGATTATTATAGTCATAAAAAACTCTTCTCTGAAGCCCTTCTCTGCAATCCTGAGCTATGGATTCCATAATGTTATAATGGATTTAAGCAGTGAAGCCTCAAAGTAACACAACTAGATTAGCATTGAAGTTTTCAAGTTTGGGGAAACTGACTAATTAACATTTCCCCGTAGTGGAATTATGTTTGAATTCATCTGTGAGGCACCCAAACAGAGCCAAGAGCATAAATATAAAATGCTAATGACAGGTTTGGAAAGGAATAACTGCGAATCTTTATTTCTAACATGGATCCGACTTTCTATATTGGGTCAATATATTTTGGTGATGTTAAAATGGTAACCTACTTAATTTAAATTTAAATTCAAAATGATGAGGTTTACATCAAAACCAACATTCCACAGATGTCCTTTCAAAGCAAGAATCATTACTCTAGGCAGTGAAAATGGTTTCTTGGCACCTGTATGCAAGTAATAGATAATCCAGAGATGTGGATTTTATTGCTTCATGGAATTACATTTAAATTTGAGGGCATATTATATAAATCAAAACTACACACCTAGTAATTTTTGCATATTAAATTATTTTTAATATTTTTCTAGAAAACAGGTGATGTTTGTATCAATACAATTTTTATATAAAATCTACTGCTTTACTCTAGCCTTATTAAGAAGATTAATTTTCATTGTATTAGTAACTTAAATTAAATTAACATCACTGGAAACTTTCTGATTTAAAACTCCAGAAGTTTTTACTGAGGACTATTTTTATAAAACTTCCAGTGCTTCTAATTTAGAATTTTGCATAACATGAAGAGAACATATTTTCACTAATTGCCCCTACTGTGCCAACAGAAATACTTAAGAAAAGCAAATAAGCATTTTTATAATCATGAGGTTGCTGAGGTAGTGTTCAGTATTTTCTATGAGGTCGGTGAATATAGAGAGATCTACAGTGTTAAAAGTGGTCATTGGTTCCTCAGTGCAATATGTAGACTGAGTCCACCCAGGATAGCTATACCCCATTTTGACATCATGTTATGAGTAAATATGCACTGAAAAATTCATTGAAAACCAAGTATATTATATCACACTTTTGTAAACCATGTTTTGTAGATAACTTTTCAGTTTTCCCAAAAGGCTGATATATTTAAATATTTTTATTACTTTGGTGTTAATTTGGATATCAAACTATTCTACAAGGCTATGTTAATCAAAAGAGCATGGTATTGGCATAAAAACAAAAGCCTAAATCAGTGGAACAGAATAGAGAGCCCAGAAACAAACCCACACTTATATGGTCAATTAATATTTAACAAAGGAGGCAAGAATATACAATGGGGTAAAGACAGTCCATTTAATAAATGGTGTTGGGAAAATTGGACAAATACATTTTAAAAAGTGGAACTAGACCACTTTCTTAAACCACATACTAGAATAAACTAAAAATGAATTAAAGACATAAATCTAAGAGGTGAAACTATAAAACCTGTAGAAGAAACTGTAAGCAGCCTGGCCGGTTGGCGGAGTGGATTGAGGGTTGTCCCAGGCATCTAGAGGTTGATTCCCGGTCAGATCTCATGTCTGGGTTTTGGGCTTAATCCCAAGTAAGGAGGTACAAGAGGCAGCCAATCTATGTTTATCTCTCATTGATGTTTATATCTCTCTCTCCCTTTCTCTGTTTCTAAAAATCAATAAAACATATTTTTAAGAAAACATAAGCAGTAAGCACACTAACATTTGTCTTAGCAATATTCTTTTCTGATCTATCTCCTCAGGCAAGGGCAACAAAATAAAAAAATAGACAAATGGAACTACATCAAACTAAAAAATTTATGCACAACAGAGGAAACCATCAACAAAATGAAAAAAATAAACCCTACTGAATGGGAGAAAAAAATCACCAATGATATATCTGATAAAGGGTTAATATCCACACTTTATAAAGAACTTATCCAATTCAACACCAACGCCCCCCCACCCCCCAAAAAAGGAAAACATGCACACCAATCTGATTTAAAAATGGGCAGAAGACATGAATGAACACCTCTCCAAAGAGAACATAAAAATGGCCAATAGACATATGAAAAGATCCTCAAACTCACTAATCATCTGAGAAATGCAAATTAAAACCACAATGTGATATCACCTCGCACCTGTCAGAATGGCTACCATCAATAAATCAACAAGCACTGCTGGTAAGGGTGTGGAGAAAATGGAACTCTTGTGCACTTTTGGTGAGAATGCAGATAGGTGCAGCCACTGTAGAAAACAGTGTGGAGTTCCCTTAAAATATTAAGAATGGAACTGCCTTATGACCCAGCAATTTTACCTCTAGGAATATATTCAAAGAAAACTGAAACGCTAATTCAAAAGAATATATGCACCCGTATCTTCATTGCAGTGTTATTTACAACGAGAGGTCCAATGCATGAAATTCGTGCAAGGGGCTCAGCCTTTGCAGCCCTGGCTGGCCCTCACAGCCCCTCGCAGCCTCGGCTTCATCCGGAAGGTTGTCCAGATGGTCGTCCGGACATTCGTTCTGCTGTTTGGTCTAATTAGCATATTAGTTCCTTATTATATAAGATAGCCATGATTTGGAAGCAGCCCAAGTGTCCATCGGTAGATGAGTGGATAAAAAGCTGTGGTACATTTACACAATGCAACACTATGCGGTTGTAAAAAAGAAGGAACTCTTACCCTCTGCAAGAGCATGTGTGGACCAGAAGAGCATTATGCTAAGTGAAGTAAGCCAGTTAGATAAACACAAATATTATATGATTTCACTTCTATGTGGAATCTAATGGACAGTATAAAACTAACAAACGAGGTAGAAACAGACTCCTAGAGAGCAGACTGGCAGCTGGGGGGGGAGCTGCAGAACTGAGTACAAAAAAGGTGAAGGAAGCCCTGGCCGGTGTGACTCGGTTGGTTGGGCATCATCCTGTGCACTGAGTTTGCTGATTCCATTCTGGGTCAGGACACATGCCCAGGTTGCTGAGTCGATTCCCAGGAGGCGGTGTGCCGGAGGCAGCTGATCCATGTCTCTCTCATCAATCATTCCATCTCTCTATCCCTCTCCCTTCCTCTCTCTCTAAAATCAATAACAACATATTTTAAAAAAAACAAAATTCATTTATCAAAAACTTTAAAAACATATTTTAATACTTAATGCATGGTAATTAAGGGAAACATCTGAGTTTATATTTTTATACTATGCACACTAGAAACGTTAAACACTGCCTGTCCAAGAAAAGAAAGATTTTAAAGGTGCTTCAGAGACCCAGGCATTTCCTTATGGTTTCTGAACACTCATATCATAATTCTCAAAGTGGTCCATACCCCAAGGTAATGTAAATATTTAATATTGGGGCCTCTTTCTTTTACATATAATCTTTGCCTCTTAGGGATTTTCCTAAGAGGCAAATAAAACTAAGAGGTTTTATTAATTTTATACAAACCAAATCAAATTCAGTCATGTCTTCTCATCAATTAGTCAGACATGAAAGGTAACATATACAATGATTTCAGTTCAATTAAAACCCAAAATACATAAATGCATAGACACACAGAGAGATGAGGGGCTGTCAGGGGCTGAGTGGGGAGGATGAGCAATAACGGCTACCACCTGGATTGGTCTGGATGAAATATTCTGGAGAGGGATTGTGATGTGATGTGATGTGATGTGATGGTGGCTCGCTGAAAACATGTGGCCTGCTGAAAACATTTGTTTTTTTACTTCAAAATAAGATATGTGCAGTGTGCATAGGAATTTGTTCATAGTTTTTTTTTAAACTATAGTCCGGCCCTCCAACGGTCTGAGGGACAGTGAACTGGCCCCCTGTTTAAAAAGTTTGAGGACTCCTGCAGTTTAGATCCTTCAGAGCTGCCTAATTAAACTCCTGATCTCACCACCCTTTTCTGCTCCCTTACTTGTCTCTATCCAATCTTATTTCAAGGCAAACTCTCATCATTGCTTCACGTAGAGCTGTTGTCATCTATCATCTATGTATCTATGTGTCTACCATCTATCATCTGTCTACTTATCTATTTATCTGAATAATGTCACAAATACCCCTAGGACCACCATGCAATATTTAGTAACAACTTACATCTAACTACATTGTAGACTTTTATTTGCATTTAAAGGTATAAACATACATATCGATTCTTATGGTTATTGTACAGAATACAGTATGGAGGTCAAATTCTTTTGTCTGTATTAAAACAGAAATAATGTCAGACTGACAGAGCAGGTTTGGTGGTAAGGAATTCTTCTAAGAGTTTATATCCTCAGCTCTTCTTGTATAACATCCTCGTGGCAGTTAATATTTTACTATGGGAAATATTTGAAATATCTCATACCATTTGGGTTTTTTGTTTACCCACGACAGGAAAATTAATCTTGTTGTATTCATTATTTAAACATAATATTGCATTTGTTTAATTCAATACGAATTAATCAACTAATGACTATATGTCAGCACTAAGTACTGAAGCTACAGCAGAACAAAACCAAGCCCCAATCCTCCTCTTCCCCTGGGGAGAGACAGACCAGAAATTCACATAATGCCGAAACCGGTTTGGCTCAGTGGATAGAGCGTCGGCCTGCGGACTGAAGGGTCCCGGGTTCGATTCCGGTAAAGGGCATGTGCCTCGGTTGCGGGCACATCCCCAGTGGGAGATGTGCGGGAGGCAGCTGATCGATGTTTCTCTCTCATCGATGTTTCTAGCTCTCTATCTCTCTCCCTTCTTCTCTGTAAAAAATCAATAAAATATTTTAAATAAATAAATAAAGAAAGAAAAGAAATTCACGTAATATTTTCATTGACCAACTTTGAAAATTCCCTAAATGAAATATCTTCATTCTCTCCATAATTTGGTCATTCATTCACAGAGATTCATATGCATTTGTAATCAAATTCTTTTGGGTTTTTTAAAAAAAGGATAATTGGTCTAGTTCTCATCCTTGGTATTTTAGAGGCATAGAAAGCATTAAAAGATGAATAACACCGTCTTCTAACATTCATGGACAATTCTCGGAAATGTGAATGAGCTGTAAGAGATAATTTTATATTCTTACTGGCAGATAATAAAACAAAGTGCATACTGTTCCAAGACACAGTCAATCTACCCCTTCAAAATGTTGTCCTGTTTGGGACTATGATATTTAAGGACAATCATTTATATCTTATTCATATTTTGAGAAAAATTTTATAATTTTCTCATGAACAGAATCAAATCATAGGTAGTGGAATTTCTTAGTGGTTACTGAGTGACCTGCTGGGTTAACTGCCTCTGTTTGGGGACTATCACCTACATAACCAGGGCTGGCCATCCAGAATTAAAGCTCATCTTTACATTCTGGAGAAGCCAGGCCACCTAATTCTCAATACTTCTCTTTTTCCTTCACTTATTTGGCACTCTGATTTTTTTCAGTGTAGCTTTATTTAATTTTATAAGTAATTAAATCAACACTTTATTATATGAATTGAATTAGAATATTTATTACTTTTGAATGCAATAACTATTGAGTGTCATTTGAGGGAGAGTCGTCTGCTCTTTAGAAGCAGTCTAGTTTGCTTCACAATACAGCAAGAACAAGAATGCTTCCCCAGGTCAGTGTATTTAAAGATTTCCCGGATGGGTAAGTAACATCTAGTATGATTATGCCTTGTCATTGGCACATGACATTTCAGAGACTGATATTTTTTCATTTGTTCATCCCACTTTCCGCCGAGAATTATTGGTTATAGTTTCTATGACCAAGATTATGAAAGGTAGAGTGATGTATTAAGACCTGCTCTCAGAAGGTGGTAAGCCGAGTGGAGATGGTTAAACATAATAGCCCAATAAACATTGGCCATTTGATGGTTTATATCCTTCAAATAAAGAACGATCACTATACTCACATCTTGAGAGTGGCAGGCAGATGTTACTAAATGTGCATGCGGAAGCTGAGCTTCATGCCTTTTCTACTTTACTCTGAGAGACAAGACAGTAGCTGGGACATGAACCCACTATTCCAGTGCTATAACTCTGCCAAAGGACAACAGTGTGTTCAAAGTGACAATGTCAATAAGATGAATCGTGAATTGTTGCAAATATTGGGGAAGAATAATTTTCAGCTGGAAAGAGCAAAGGTGGCTTCTTGAAGAGTGAGGACATTGGGGATGGGTTGCCAAGTGCATTTTAATTGGTGACTCCAGTGTCCAATATGACCTCACATCGGTTACGTGGAGATTCTCTTGCTGACGAGTTTCCCCAGGGCAGCCTTCATGTCCCGATTTCTCAGACTGTAGATGAAAGGATTTAACATTGGAGTCACTGCCATGTACATCACAGTTATCACAGCATCCTTTAGACTGTAGCTAGACAGAGGGCGGAAATACATGCCCATGACCGTCCCATAATACAAAGAAACAACTGTGAGGTGGGAACCGCAGGTGGAGAAGGCTTTGCGCACACCCTTGGTGGATGGAACATGTACTAGTAAGACTGTGGAAAAGACCCAAACATAGGAGATGATGATGCACAGCAATGGCACAGAGAAAACACCAACCCCAAGGTACATCATCTTCACATTAAAGTGGATGTCAGAGCAGGACAACTTGAGCAAAGGGGTAATGTCACAGTAGAAGTTGGCTACTTCCTGGTTTCCACAGAAGGACAGGCGAGCTGTGAGCAGAGTGTGGGGGAGGGCATTGACGTTTCCAACCACCCAAGACCCAACAACTAGCAGGATACAAGTTCGTGGGCTCATAATCGTTGTGTAATGAAGTGGCCGGCTGATGGCCACAGCACGATCATATGCCATTGCAGCCAGGATATAGCTATCTGTGTTACCCAAAGCAATCATGAAATACATCTGTGTCAGGCATCCCCCAAAGGAGATGGTTTTGGTGCTCAAGAGATGGTTGGTTAGCATCTTCGGGATGGTTACAGAGGAGAAGAAGATGTCGACAAAGGAGAGGTTAGCAAGGAGAAAATACATGGGGTGGTGAAGGCGAATGTCGGAGCAAATGGCCAAGATGATGAGCAGGTTTCCAAGCAGTGTGATGGGGTAAATGAGCAGGAAGAGAATGAAGAAGAAATCTTCCTGTTCCTGCTGACCGCTAACTCCCAGGAGGATAAAATCCAGGGTAGAGGATTGATTATCTTCCCTCATTATTCTTTTATTAAGATTGGGGAGAGAAATCCAGAATTTTAGTGAAGTTACTCTGTACTAGTATAATGATCTTCCTTACCCACCAGTTTTGCTTCAATGATAAGTCATCTCTGCAACTGAGTTTACTAAATCCAGAGAAAGCCAGTATTTGGGGAAAATATCCTTGTTGATCAGTGGGACTAATTGACATTTAGGCCTGGACACTCATGTCTAAGAAGTGAGCAATTTTTGAATCAGAATTGCCCAACCTCCCCCATCCCAGTGCCACTACCCAACCATATAGGATTTAATCAATTAACAAGTACTTAATTCTCACATTGCGTGAACTAGATACTTTGTTAGGCTTATGGAAAAATAAAAAATATGTGGAAATGCAATCTATTAATCTATTTATTCAACCTGTAAGACAGAGTCTCTGCTCTCAGGGACCTTACAACTTAATGGAGAAGCCAGAATCACATGGCAATATTATTAAATATGATTTGGAAATGACAGTGTTTTGGAGTCTTTGGCTAAATACACCAGTGCAAAAGGTGTGATAATACAAGGACCAGCCTGGAAATTAGAAATTGTTCCAGTGACCAAAGCCATAGTGATCCCAGACCCAGGGAGTAAAAGGTATTTGCACTGACACTGAAAGATTATAAATCACAAGGACCACAGAGTTATGATCTAGGAAAAACAAGCCTAGTCAATTTCCTCCCCAAGATTCCCATTTTCAAATAAGACTTTCACCGCCACCTTTGATAAGTTTTACCTTTTTGTAAACTAATATAGATCATTGCAAAGCTTTTCTCTTTGGTCTTCTCTATTTTATTTCTTGTGGGGACTCATCCAATTCTACAGTCACTTCAAGGACAGCATAGTAAACTCTCAGATCTGTATCTGTCCCTTTGATGTCTCTCTACTATATTTTTACATTCAGTCATTCTGCCATCATGTCTGTCCAAACCCTCTACTTTGCACATCCAACCTAAGTAGTTTGCAGGCTGTTTTTCAGGCGTGGAGCCATACTTGGTGTTTTTGTTTTTTAATCACTCCCAGAGAGTTCATTGTGAAATATTGTTCATTTTATGAACCAATAAGTTTGAGCTTAATATTTCTAGAGTTAAATCAGGGTTTATTTCTTTGGTTTCCCACATGTGGGATGCTCACAGGCACACACACCCAGTTTCTCCTTCACTTATACATCTGATCTTGTTGATTATTTAAAAGAAACCTCACATAATTTAACTTTTCTAGCTACTGTCTCAGAGCTTTAGCTTAGATAATCATCATTTTCTACCTGAAATACTGTAATGTTTCCTTAGCTTATTGACTATAGATCCCTTCCTCTTTGATCCACTTGTACTCAGGCATACTAACTATGACAGAGCCTTATCCAAACCCATGTTGTTTTCTTCTTCCGGAATACACAAGTAGACTAGATTTCCCAGGCTCTCTTGCACTGAGGTGTGGCCATGTGACTGAGTTTTCAACTGCCAGTTCATCCATGTGTTCCATTTCTGGGCTTCCTCCATACTTGTTTTCCCCTTGTGCATGCTAGATAAAATGGCCAAGGGGCTGAATGGGATGGTGGAGTCACATGGTGAAATGAGCTTGTGTCTCTGGTTCTCCACATACCAGAGCCACCCACCACCAAAGATACCCACTGGGACTGTTGCATAGAAGGGACATACCCTTTTATTCTTTTTAAACAATTATACAGTTTGAGATCATTTATTAACTTTAGCATTTATTATCTTATGTTGTACTATTTAACAGCCTTTTCCCAGGGTATCCTGAATAATTCACTAATTTTCCCAAAAAGAACTCTACTCAATAATTCATTAAAATATTCTTCTCAACATGTGTGAGTTATGTGCTAGGCACAGGGGATGCAGATCTAAGTATATTTTCCCCAAATACAATGAACCTAAAATTTCCAGATTGTCTATCTCCGAACCTAAAAGAATTTGGAATTATTCCCTGAAATGCCTTTTCTTATCTTTGCACAGAATCATAATATCTTAGGGTTGTGAGGGTTCAATAAAGCCAAAGGGCTCAGAGAGCATGGCTAATTCCTTTGGTGTGGAAGTATATGATTTTTAGGGGTGTGATTCTTGGCAATATGGCAAACTAAGCTGATGTGGACAAAGCCCATTCCAAGTAAAGTACATAGAAATTCTAAATAAATTTAAAAATAATGAAATATACACATAACCAAATCTGAAAGAAAGAAATGTGAATACATAGGTATGAGAAACAAAAAGAACGCTCAGCAAGCCAGAGCTGATTCTGTTATGGCTCCTTGAGGTTTCCAACTATTAACAAAGCCCTAAAGGCTTATAATTTCTCTTCGGTACAGGAGATGTGCCTACAGATCTACATGAAGTAGTGAGCTAATTTGAGTTCTCTGTGTAAAACATGCAAGTCCTGCCCTATTTGTAAAGTAACACTAGATTTTTTTTTGCTGTGTTGGAATTGGAAAATACAAAAGAACAAAATTCACAGAAAATATTGTTCACAAAGAAAACCCAAGATAATTTCTATATTAAGTCAATAATTCCCAAGAAAGACAAGTGTCATATGATTTCACTCATATGTGGAATCTAATGAACAAAATAAACTAACAAGCAAAGTAATAACAGACTCATAGATAGAGAGCAGCTGACAGATGTCGGTGTATGGGGGGGAGCTAGGTAGGGAGTAGGGTGGAAGAATTGAGTGGGGGAAAAAAGAATTCCCAAGGGAGTCTCTAGAGATATCAGCAAGTTTGTTTCATGTAGACCAATATTAGAAACAATCAACACTGTTTGTATACTTAAATAATAATAAATCAGAAAATACAATTTTTATAAAGACTCCTCACAACAGCAATAGAAAATACTAAGGAATTTAGAAATAATTCTAACAAAAGAGGTCCAACAGGTTTCAAAAATTACAAAAGGACAAAAAAATAAAAGAATACCTAAAAAAATGAAGAGATAAGCAATGTTAACGGCAAGACTCAATGTGGTAAAATTGTCAGTTCTCTTCCAATTAATCTATGAATTGGATGCAATCTCAATCAAAATATTACCAGTTTCTTTTAAACATGAAATTTAGCATGCAGAAGAATGAGGAGCCATAAAGAGCTAAGACAGGTTAGAATAAGGAGGGAGTAATGGTCCCATTAGGACTCAAGATGATTTGCTATGGAAATTCAAACAGTGGAGTAGTGCTATTATTAGGAATGAAAAATAGACTTATTAACAGACTATAGAGTCAGACCCAGATCAAGCATTTATTAGCAGCGGGCATATGACATTGCTTGGTTTAGAAATGGGCAAGGAAAGGAGGAACTGACCATGCAGTTAAGAGTGTTGGAACAATGGAATACCTACCTATGAAAAATAATCTTTAAAGGATCATTTGTGAAAAGCAAAACTTCAAAAAATTTAGAGGAACTTGTTAGCATTTCAAATCAAGAATTGTTCTCCTTACACTTAGACAATGTTATATGTCGATTATATCTCAATTACACTAAAGAAAATTTAGAGGACAATATGTTTATGATACAAGAAATGTAATTAATTTCTTAAACCAGCACAAAACACACAAAACATAAGAAAAAATTCCTACACTTTGACTACTTTAAATGAAATTGAAAACATTTATAAGAAAAAGACACTGTAGAGAAATGGGAAAGTCTTGGCCTGGAAAGAGGTGTCTGCTAAACACACAATCAATGCAGCACTAGTATTCAGAATACATGAGTCTCACACACTGCTAAGAAGGGGACCAAAAATGCAGTCGGAAATAATGGGCAAAAGGTTAGAATAGACAAGTCAGGAGAGGAAAAGGGTATGGCCAAGAAACAAAAGAAAAATGTGGAATTAAAACAAAACAAGGAATAATGGAGAAAACACGCACAAGCGGGAAATCAGCCTAGAAAAGAAGTTTGTGGTTATACTGGGGGAATTTTTAGTATGGATTAGATTCCTTGCATAATAAAAATTAAGATAGTGAATATAAAGTGAACTACACTTTTTTGGGGTAATAGAAATATGCAACCTTTGTTTAATACAAACTTAGATATTTGACAATATAAAATGACTGACGAGTAAGCCAACATTTGAATGACAATCTGGTGCAAGGACAATCATAAGTTGATTAAAAAGAGAGTTAATAAATGTAAGAAAAATCTGCACCAGATAAGAAGTGGTTGATATAATCAATATGAGAACTAAACACACAAGGAAACAGAGAAGAGAAGTTTCTGAGCACAGGGACTTCATGTTCTGCAGTGTCATCATGGGAGAGGTGATTTCTGCTGAAAGATTGAGGAGAGAGGTGAAAGGACCATATGCCTGTAGGGAGAGGAGCCAGGAGAAGCATCAGCATGAATGCTAGAGACAGAGTGAGAGCCCTGAGTTCACTGGAATTAACCAAAGTTCCAGGTAGTGGCGAGCCACTGAAATCCTTTTTCCTGGAAAGTATTTGTGCTCTGAGTGTGACAGTGCTGAGGATAGGTTTTCAGGGACACAGAGGCGAAATACTTCCCCTTGGCATCATGGGTAACATAAACACACACACACACACACACACACACACACACACACACACACACACCATTCCTTCAGGAGGCGGAGAGCTCAGGACTGAAATACTCAAATCAAAACTACCCCTTCCTCACCCTGTCTTTATGAATGAGCCCCTGGGAAGGGTTTCTCTCTCTCTCTCTCTCTCTCTCTCTCTCTCTCTCTCTCTCTCTCTCTCTCTTTCTCTCTCTCTCTCTCTCTCTCTCTCTTAGTCTTTCTTGAGACCTTGGGTTCTGGAGCCAAAGTGTGAGTCTTAGTTTTGCCATTCCCTCTCTGTGTAACTTCAGGCAATTCAATTCACCAATTTTTTCATCTGATAAAAAAAAAAAGACAAAACAATTCTACTCACCTCTTGGAGGTATTGTAAGGGTCAAGGGGGACAATATATGTAGTGCGGTTGCTGGCTACCTATCTTTTGATGTCACTGTTTTCTGCTGTCCACAGGCCCTACCTAGAGAGCAGCTCAGATGCTCTCAGAAAGGGCCCTGGTCCTGTGGCCCTCACTCCTCTCCCACAGGCGGGGAGTTTACAGCCAGCTGGTCCAGCACCAGTTATCGTTCCTTTCTGGAGGCTGGGTGTGGAGCAGGAGTCCTCTGTCCCTGAGGCAGAAGAGATAAGACTTGGATGGTTCAGAAGGGGAGCCCAGGTTTTCTGACCATGGAGCAGAAGGGTGGCCGCAGCTGTCCTGGATGGAGCCTGAAGATGAGTTTCCTCCTCTTGGCAGCAGGATGGCTCACAGGATAGAGAAAACTGTGAATTATGCACCAGGTTATAAAGTCTCTTCAAACAGGTCTCCCATGTTCATTCAAGCCATAGTTAGAGTAATTGTTGAGACTCATTAAACACTCCTACAGCTGTGCCCTGAGGGGACATCCTGGCTCTCAAGAGTAATCTTTCCCAGAGTTCTTCTAGAAGGAAGAAGGGACAACGGTTTTTTTGAGATAGTATGTCTCCAGGGTCCATGCACTAGGCTGACCAATTCAAACCTCTTGGTTGGAATATGGGCCCCTGTCCTCTGCTGTTCAGGACAAACTGGGAACCATCCCTTGGGATACAAGGACTGTGGCACAACTGAGCTCCTGATCTTTATTTCAAGCTTTTCTGGTATTAAATGTGCAAAGAAGAAGAATTATATTTCACCTTTGTTTATGATTTGTTTTGAGAAGGCAAGGGACCTATTTACTAGTAAACTTTCTTTTTTCTAGTATTTTGATAGCAGGTCTCCAAATTTTTTAGATTTGTAGAGATGCCAAGGGCCTAGATATTACCTAGCTCGCTTTGTGGATGTGTCACCTTTATGACAGCCCTGATGGGTGCTCACTGTGCTGTGACTAGCCCCTCCTCTGTAGAGGACCACGGTGAAGACTGCGATCGCTGGTTGGGTTTCAGTCCAGGCTCTGCAGCTGACTGGCTATCGCTGAGTTTGGACAGTATGTGCTCACTCATCTTTATAATGGGAATAACAACTGCAGTAGCAACAACAACATCTTCAAAAAGTTGTTCTGAGGATCAAATGGATTAATATATGAAAAGTTCTGAAACCAGAGCCTGGTACATAGTTAGCACTTAGAATAGCAGAAATGTGTACCTATTTTACTACCTCTTTATTATATATGAACAAAATGATATTTTAACTCTAAACATTGCAAATATTTCCGTGTAAGTGAGTGACTACATCTTTCATTAGCTTATGAAAGGAATCTCGGACCTTCCATGTCCTAAAGAGAAAAATCCTGTGTGTGGTGAGAAAGGCTAAATTGAATTGTTAGAAAATTCCAGGCTATGTTACATTTATTCTAGTATAAAGACATTTTAAAAAGAATGATCTATGAAATCTATTTGCAGAGTAAGAGAAAAGGAGCAACACCTTAAGTACGTGGAAGAAAAACCTATATTTGAAAGCAATTAAAGAAGAAAACAGAATTTTTAAAAAATATTTTTCTCAAGAAATCAGAAACACCAATCAGAAAGGATATATGCACCCCTATGTTCATAGCAGCACAATTTACAATAGCTAAGATTTGGAAACAGCCTAAGTGCCCATCAGCAAATGAGTGGATTAGAAAACAATGGTACATCTGCACAATGGAATACTACCCTGCAGTGAAAAAGAAGGAATTCTTACCATTTGCAACAGCATGGAGGGATCTGGAGAGTATTATGCTAAGCAAAGTAAGTCAGTCAGAGAAAGATAAATATCACATGATATCACTCATTTGTGGAATATAATGAACAATATAAACTGATGAACAAAAATAGATCCAGAGACAGAGAAACACTGAACAGACCATCAAACCTCAGCGGGAAGGCAGGGGAGGGTGAGGGGGTGGGGAAGAGATCAACCAAAAGACTTATATGCATCCAATGGACATGAACACCTGGGCGGTGGGGGCTTGTCCTGGGGGATGGGAGTGGCCTGGGAGGAGTCCATGGGGGAAAAAGGAGACATATGTAATACTTTAAACAAAAATTATTTTTCCATATTTTTAAGACATTCAAAATAACAGAAGATCAGACAGAAGAAAATTTAGATGAAAATGAAATTGATATAGAAACATCAGACAGAAGTGAATAAGAAACATAAAAATAATTTTAACTGGCTTTTAACACAGAATTGACATTTCAGGAAAAAAAAAGTTAATAATGTTCAGGGCAGAATTCCGAAACCGTCTTAGTCTATTTGGGCTTATATGAAAAAATACCACAGACTAGGTAGCTTATGAACAACAGAAATTTATTTTTCGTGGTTCTGGAGGCTTGAGAAATCCAGAATCATGGTGCAGGCTTCCTGGTTCCTGTGTCCTCTCTTGGCAGATGCAGGGAGAGACCTCTGTAGGATCTCTCTTATAAGAGCACTCATCTTAATTGTGAGGCCCCACCTCCTAATACCATCACATTGGGCATTAAGATTTGACCATATGAATTGAGATGGGAGGACACAAACATTCAGACCATGTTAACATTATGTTGCTATTATTTAGCCAAACTGTAGCATGCCTCTGTGGTCTATTCAGAAAAAAAAGGAGTTAGAGTTGTAGATTCTAATGATCACGGACATTGTGTTGTTGCTACACAATGAGGGGCAAGGAAGACTACGTGTCTGAAACTATGTCTGGAGTGAATGTAGCATTTCCTCACCCAATAGCAAAGATTAGCAGGAATCACAGCATACCAAAACACACACACACACACACACACACACACACACACACACACACACACAACAACAACAACAACAACAACAACAACAAAACAAGAAAAAACAAACGAACAAACAAAACCCACCCACCAAAACAACCCTATTGAGGACTCGGACTCCCCAGGAATGAAACCGTGGGTAACATCAGTAAATGAAGACCAATGCCAGTTATTTGACACTCTCATCAGAGATCTAAGCATTAGATATGTGGTCATCCCTTTCTTAGCTCCTATGTTGTGGAAATACCACCTTTTCTTTTTGTTACCCAACCGAGAGGGTGTAACTTCCATCTGCAGTTTACATCTCTGGGTCACTTCTGTTTCTTTCTTTTGCCACCTTTATTCCTTTGCAGTACACAATTATGTATGTAATTTCCTGTGTTAAGTATTCTGTGTTTAAACATGTCTAGTGTCATTTGTCTTTCCAGAATGGATCTTAGCTGAAATGCCAGGTATATAATGGATAGCTAATGTCCAGTGTAATTATGTATAATCATTGTCATATTACATTTCCAAGACTAATATTTTCATACATTCATTCTGTTTCCTACCAATACTCATTGGATGCACTTATTTGACCAAGATTATAAAAAGTAAAGAGATATGTTAAGACAGGTCATGTTAAGTGGCTTTTAAGCATAGTAGAGGTGAGAACATAATAGTACAATCAAAATAGCAATTGAATAATGATTTATACCCTTCAGAATGAACTATTGTGACCTCATACCTTATGACAGTGGTGAGGCAGACAATTAGTATTCTTAATATGTAGATAGAGATGCTTAGTCTCATTCTTTTCGCAACTTTACTTTGATAGTGCCATAGCTGAGGCATGAATCCAACATTTTGTGCTGCAACCCTGCCAAGGGACTATAATGTGTACAAAGTGATAAATTCAATAAGATGTATCATAAATTGTTACAAGATTTCAGAGAATTCCTTTTCCCCACCTTTTTGTATTCTGTTCCGTTGTTCTTTTTTTCCCAATTTATCTTTATTGTCAAAAGTATTACAGATGTCCTCCCTCTCCCCCCCCCATTTGCCCCCTTCTCCCCACTCCCGTCCCTTCTCCAGGCCTTTACCCCACTGTTGTCTGTGTCCATCAGTTATGCATATATGCATATAAGGCCTTTGGCTGATCTCTTCCCTCCACCCCTTCTCTCTGAGAATCCTCAGTCTGCTGCATGCTTCCAAGTCTCTGGGTCTACTTTGTTTGCCAAATTATTTTGTTTATTAAATTCCACATACACGTGAGATCATGTGATACTTGTCTATCTCTGACTGGCTTATTTCACTTAACACAATACTCTCAGGAGAGGAGAATTTCTAACTAGAAAGATCAAAGGCAGTTTTTTTATTTTTTAATTTTTATTTATTTATTTATTTATTTTTAAATATATTTTATTGATTTTTTACAGAGAGGAAGGGAGAGAGATAGAGAGTTAGAAACATCGATGAGAGAGAAACATCGATCAGCTGCCTCCTGCACATCTCCTACTGGGGATGTGCCCGCAACCCAGGTACATGCCCTTGACTAGAATTGAACCTGGGACCTTTCAGTCCGCAGGCCGACCCTCTATCCAATGAGCCAAACCGGTTTCGGCAGAAAGGCAGTTTTTTTTAGAGGGGAAGACATTAGAGATGGATTTCCAGGTGCCTCCTAATGGTAACTACAGTGTCCAATACGACCCCACATCGGTTACCTGGAGATTCTCTTGCTGACGAGTTTCCCCAGGGCAGCCTTCATGTCCCGATTTCTCAGACTGTAGATAAAAGGATTTAACATTGGAGTCACTGTCATGTACATCACAGTTATCACAGCATCCTTTAGACTGTAGCTAGTAAGAGGGCGGAAATACATGCCCATGACTGTCCCATAATACAAAGAAACAACTGTGAGGTGGGAACCGCAGGTGGAGAAGGCTTTGCGCACACCCTTGGTGGATGGAACCTGTACTAGTAAGACCGTGGAAAAGACCCAAACATAGGAGATGATGATGCACAGCAATGGCACAGAGAAAACACCAACCCCAAGGTACATCATCTTCACATTAAAGTGGATGTCAGAGCAGGACAGCTTGAGCAAAGGTACAATGTCACAGTAGAAGTTGGCCACTTCCTGGTTACCACAGAAGGACAGGTGAGCTGTGAGCAGAGTGTGGGGGAGGGCGTTAGTGTTTCCAACCACCCAAGACCCAACAACTAACAGGATGCAAGTTCGTGGGCTCATAATCGTTGTGTAATGAAGTGGCCGGCTGATGGCCACAGCACGATCATATGCCATTGCAGCCAGGATATAGCTATCTGTGTTAGCCAAGGCAATCATGAAATACATCTGTGTCAGGCATCCCCCAAAGGAGATGGTTTTGGTGCTCAAGAGATGGTTGGCTAGCATCTTCGGGATGGTTACAGAGGAGAAGAAGATGTCGACAAAGGAGAGGTTAGCAAGGAGAAAATACATGGGGTGGTGAAGGCGAACATCAGAGCAAATGGCCAAGATGATGAGCAGGTTTCCAATCAGTGTGATGGGGTAAATGAGCAGGAAGAGGACGAAGAAGAAATCTTCCTGTTCCTGCTGACCGCTAACTCCCAGGAGGATAAAATCTAGGGTAGAGGATTGATTATCTTCCCTCATTATTCTTTTATTAAGATTGGGGAGAGAAATACAGAATTTTAGTGAAGTTACTGTGTACTAGTACAATGATCTTCCTTACCCACCAGTTTTGCCTCAATGATAAGTCATCTCTGCAACTGAGTTTACTAAATCCAGAGAACGCCAGTATTTTGGGAAAATATCCTTGTTGATCAATGGGACTAATTGACATTTAGGCCTGGACACTCATGTCTAAGAAGTGAGCAATTTTTGAATCAGAATTGCCCAACCTCCCCCATCCCAGTGCCACTACCCAACCATATAGGATTTAATCAATTAACAAGTACTTAATTCTCACATTGCATGAACTAGATACTTTGTTAGGCTTATGGAAAAATAAAAAATATGTGGAAATGCAATCTATTAATCTATTTATTCAACCTGTAAGACAGAGTCTCTGCTCTCAGGGACCTTACAACTTAATGGAGAAGCCAGAATCACATGGCAATTTTATTAAATATGATTTGGAAATGACAGCGTTTTGGAGTCTTTGGCTAAATACACCAGTGCAAAAGGTGTGATAATACAAGGACCAGCCTGGAAATTAGAAATTGTTCCAGTGACCAAAGTCATAGTGATCCCAGACCCAGGGAGTAAAAGGTATTTGCACTGACACTGAAAGGTTATAAATCACAAGGACCACAGAGTTATGATCTAGGAAAAACAAGCCTAGTCAATTTCCATCCCAAGATTCCCATTTTCAAATAAGACTTTCACCACCTCCTTTGATAAGTTTTACCTTTTTGTAAACTCTCTAATATAGATCATTGCAAAGCTTTTCTCTTTGGTCTTCTCTTTATTTTATTTCTTGTGGGGACTCATCCAATTCTACAGTCACTTCAAGGACAGCATAGTAAACTCTCAGATCTGTATCTGTCCCTTTGATGTCTGTCTACCATATTTTTACATTCAGTCATTCTGCCATCATGTCTGTCCAAACCCTGTACTTTGCACATCCAACCTAAGTAGTTTGCAGGCTGTTTTTCAGGCGTGGAGCCATACTTGGTGTTTTTTGTTTTTTTAGTCACTCCCAGAGAGTTCATTGTGAAATATTGTTCGTTTTATGAACCAATAAGTTTGAGCTTAATATTTCTAGAGTTAAATCAGGGTTTATTTCTTTGGTTCCCCACATGTGGGATGCTCACAGGCACACACACCCAGTTTCTCCGTCACTTCTACATCTGATCTTGTTGATTATTTAAAAGAAACCTCACATAATTTAACTTTTCTAGCTACTGTCTCAGAGCTTTAGCTTAGATAATCATCATTTTCTACCTGAAATACTGTAATGTTTCCTTAGCTTATTGACCATAGATCCTCTCCTCTTTGATCCACTTGTACTCTGAGGCATACTAACTATGGCAGAGCCTTATCCAAACCCATGTTGTTCTCTTCTTCCGGAATACACAAGTAGACTGGATTTCCCAGGCTCTCTTGCACTGAGGTGTGGCCCTGTGACTGAGTTTTCAGCTGCCAGTTCATCCATGTGTTCCATTTCTGGGCTTCCTCCATAGTTGTCTTCCCCTTGTGCATGCTAGATAAAATGGCCAAGGGGCTGAATGGGATGGTGGAGTCACATGGTGAAATGAGCTTGTGTCTCTGGTTCTCCACGTACCAGAGCCACCCACCATCAAAGATACCCACTGGGACTGTTGCATAGGAGGGACATACCCTTTTATTCTGTTTAAACAATTATACAGTTTGAGATCATTTATTAACTTTAGCATTTATTATCTTATATTGTACTATTTAATATCCTTTTCCCAGGGTATCCTGAATAATTCACTAATTTTCCCAAAAAGAACTCTACTCAATAATTCATTAAAATATTCTTCTCAACATGTGTGAGTTATGTGCTAGGCACAGGGGATGCAGATCTAAGTATATTTCCCCAAAATATAATGAAACTAAAATTTCCAGATTGTCTATCTCCGAACCTAAAAGAATTTGGAATTATTCCCTGAAATGCCTTTTCTTATCTTTGCACAGAATCACAATATCTTAGGGTTGAGAGGGTTCAATAAAGCCAAAGGGCTCAGAGAGTATGGCTAATTCCTTTGGTGTGGAAGTATAAGATTTTTAGGGGTGTGATTCTTGGCAGTATGGCAAACTAAGCTGATGTGGACAGAGCCCATTCCAAGTAAAGTACATAGAAATTCTAAATAAATTTAAAAATAATGAAATATACACATAACCAAATCTGAAAGAAAGAAATGTGAATACATAGGTATGAGAAACAAAAAGAATGCTCAGCAAGCCAGAGCTGATTCTGTTATGGCTCCTTGAGGTTTCCAACTATTAACAAAGCCCTAAAGGCTTATAATTTCTCTTCGGTACAGGAGATGTGCCTACAGATCTACATGAAGTAGTGAGCTAATTTGAGTCCTCTGTGTAAAACATGCAAGTCCTGCCCTATTTGTAAAGTAACACTAGATTTTTTTTGCTGTGTTAGAATTGGAAAGTACAAAAGAACAAAATTCACAGAAAATATGATTGTTCACAAAGAAAACCCAAGATAATCTCTATATTAAGTCAATAATGCCCAAGAAAGACAAGTGTCATATGATTTCACTCATATGTGGAATCTAACGAACAAAATAAACTAACAAGCAAAATAATAACAGACTCATAGATAGAGAGCAAGCTGACAGATGTCAGTGTATGGGGAGGGGGGGCTAGGTAGGGAGTAGGGTGGAAGAATTGAGTGGGGGAAAAAAGAATTCCCAAAGGAGTCTCTAGAGATATCAGCAAGTTTGTTTCATGTAGACCAATATTAGAAACAATCAACACTGTTTGTATACTTAAATAATAATAAATCAGAAAATACAATTTTTATAAAGACTTCTCACAACAGCAATAGAAAATACTAAGGAATTTAGAAATAATTCTAACAAAAGAGGTCCAACTGGTTTCAAAAATTACAAAATTTTACTGAAGGACAAAAAAAATAAAAGAATACCGAAAAAATGAAGAGATAAGCAATGTTAATGGCAAGACTCAATGTGGTAAAATTGTCAGTTCTCTTCCAATTAATCTATGAATTGGATGCAATCTCAATCAAAATATTACCAGTTTCTTTTAAACATGAAATTTAGCATGCAGAAGAATGAGGAGCCATAAAGAGCTAAGACAGGTTAGAATAAGGAGGGAGTAATGGTCCCATTAGGACTCGAGATGATTTGCTATGGAAATTCAAACAGTGGAGTAGTGCTGTTATTGGGAATGAAAAATAGACCTATTAACAGACTATAGAGTCAGACCCAGATCAAGCATTTATTAGCAGTGGGCATATGACATTGCTTGGTTTAGAAATGGGCAGGGAAAGGAGGAACTGACCATGCAGTTAAGAACAATGGGATACCTACCTATGAAAAATAATCTTTAAAGGATCATTTGTGGAAAAGCAAAACTTCAAAAAATTTAGAGGAACATGTAAGCATATCAAATCAAGACATTGTTTTCCTTACACTTATACCATGTTATATGTCGATTATATCTCAATTACACTGAAAATATTTTAGAGGACAATATGTTTATGATACAAGAAATGTAATTAATTTCTTAAACCAGCACAAAACACACAAAACATAAGAAAAAATTCCTACACTTTGACTACTTTAAATGAAATTGAAAACATTTATAAGAAAAAGACACTGTAGAGAAATGGGAAAGATAAGTCTTGGCCTGGAAAGAGGTGTCTGCTAAACACACAATCAATGCAGCACTAGTATTCAGAATACATGAGTCTCACACACTGCTAAGAAGGGGACCAAAAATGCAGTCGGAAATAATGGGCAAAAGGTTAGAATAGACAAGTCAGGAGAGGAAAAGGGTATGGCCAAGAAACAAAAGAAAAATGTGGAATTAAAACAAAACAAGGAATAATGGAGAAAACACGCACAAGCGGGAAATCAGCCTAGAAAAGAAGTTTGTGGTTATACTGGGGGAATTTTTAGTATGGATTAGATTCCTTGCATAATAAAAATTAAGATAGTGAATATAAAGTGAACTACACTTTTTTTGGTAATAGAAATATGCAACCTTTGTTTAATACAAACTTAGATATTTGGCAATATAAAATGACTGATGAGTAAGCCAACATTTGAATGACAATCTGGTGCAAGGACAATCATAAGTTGATTAAAAAGAGAGTTAATAAATGTAAGAAAAATCTGCACCAGATAAGAAGTGGTTGATATAATCAATATGAGAACTAAACACACAGGGAAACAGAGAAGAGAAGTTTCTGAGCACAGGGACTTCATGTTCTGCAGTGTCATCATGGGAGAGGTGATTTCTGCTGAAAGATTGAGGAGAGAGGTGAAAGGACCATATGCCTGTAGGGAGAGGAGCCAGGAGAAGCATCAGCATGAATGCTAGAGACAGAGTGAGAGCCCTGAGTTCACTGGAATTAACCAAAGTTCCAGGTAGTGGCGAGCCACTGAAATCCTTTCTCCTGGAAAGTATTTGTGCTCTGAGTGTGACAGTGCTGAGGATAGGCTTTCAGGGACACAGGCGAAATACTTCCCCTTGGCATCATGGGTAACATAAACACACACACACACACACACACACACACACACACACACACACACACACCATTCCTTCAGGAGGCGGAGAGCTCAGGACTGAAATATCCAAATCCTGTTTTTATGAATGAGCCCCCAAAGTAACCATTTTCAGATGGGAAGGGTTTCTCTCTCTCTCTCTCTCTCTCTCTCTCTCTCTCTCTCTCTCTCTCTCTCTCTTTCTCTCTCTCTCTCTCTCTCTCTCTCTCTCTCTCTCTGTCTTTCTTGAGACCTTGGGTTCTGGAGCCAAAGTGTGAGTCTTAGTTTTGCCATTCCTTCTCTGTGTAACTTCAGGCAATTCAATTCACCAACTTTTTCACCTGATAAAAAAAAAGACAAAACAATTCTACTCACCTCTTGGAGGTGTTGTAAGGGTCAAGGGGGACAATATATGTAGTGCGGTTGCTGGCTCCCTATCTTTTGATGTCACTGTTTTCTGCTGTCCACAGGCCCTACCTAGAGAGCAGCTCAGATGCTCTCAGAAAGGGCCCTGGTCCTGTGGCCCTCACTCCTCTCCCACAGGCGGGGAGTTTACAGCCAGCTGGTCCAGCACCAGTTATCGTTCCTTTCTGGAGGCCGGTGTGGAGCAGGAGTCCTCTGTCCCTGAGGCAGAAGAGATAAGACTTGGATGGTTCAGAAGGGGAGCCCAGGTTTTCTGACCATGGAGCAGAAGGGTGGCCGCAGCTGTCCTGGATGGAGCTTGAAGATGAGTATCCTCCTCTTGGCAGCAGGAGGGCTCGAAGGATAGAGAAAACTGTGAATTATGCACCAGGTTATCAAGTCTCTTCAAACAGGTCTCCCATGTTCATTCAAGCCATAGTTAGAGTAATTGTTGAGACTCATTAAACACTCCTACAGCTGTGCCCTGAGGGGACATCCTGGCTCTCAAGAGTAATCTTTCCCAGAGTTCTTCTAGAAGGAAGAAGGGGCAATGGTTTTTTTTGAGATAGTATGTCTCCAGAGTCCATGCACTAGGCTGACCAATTCAAACCTCTTGGTTGGAATGTGGGCCCCTGTCCTCTGCTGTTCAGGACAAACTGGGAACCATCCCTTGGGATGCAAGGACTGTGGCACAACTGAGCTCCTGATCTTTATTTCAAGCTTTTCTGGTATTAAATGTGCAAAGAAGAAGAATTATATTTCACCTTTGTTTATGATTTTTTTTGAGAATATGGGCAAGGGACCTATTTACTAGTAAACTTGCTTTTTTCTAGTATTTTGATAGCAGGTCTCCAAATTTTTTAGATTTGTAGAGATGCCAAGGGCCTAGATATTACCTAGCTCGCTTTGTGGATCTATCACCTTTATGACAGCCCTGATTGGTGCTCACTGTGCTGTGACTTAGCCCCTCCTCTGTAGAGGACCATGGTGAAGACTGTGAGCACTGGTTGGGTTTCAGTCCAGGCTCTGCAGCTGACTGGCTATCGCTGAGTTTGGACAGTATGTGCTCACTCATCTTTATAATGGGAATAACAACTGCAGTAGCAACAACAACATCTTCAAAAAGTTGTTCTGAGGATCAAATGGATTAATATATGAAAAGTTCTGAAACCAGAGCCTGGTACATAGTTAGCACTTAGAATAGCAGAAATGTGTAACTATTTTACTACCTCTTTATTATATATGAACAAAATGATGTTTTAACTCTAAACATTGCAAATATTTCCGTGTAAGTGAGTGACTACATCTTTCATTAGCTTATGAAAGGAATCTCGGACCTTCCATGTCCTAAAGAGAAAAATCCTGTGTGTGGTGAGAAAGGCTAAATTGAATTGCTAGAAAATTCCAGGCTTTGTTAAATTTCTTCTAGTATAAAGACATTTAAAGAAGAATGATCTATGAAATCTATTTGCAGAGTAAAAGGAGCAACACCTTAAGCACTTGGAAGAAAAACCTATATTTGAAAGCAATTAAAGAAGAAAACAGAATTTTTAAAAAATATTTTCCTCAAGAAATCAGAAACACCAATCAGAAAGGATATATGCACCCCTATGTTCATAGCAGCACAATTTACAATAGCTAAGATTTGGAAACAGCCTAAGTGCCCATCAGCAAATGAGTGGATTAGAAAACAATGGTACATCTGCACAATGGAATACTACCCTGCAGTAAAAAAGAAGGAATTCTTACCATTTGCAACAGCATGGAGGGATCTGGAGAGTATTATGCTAAGCAAAGTAAGTCAGTCAGAGAAAGATAAATATCACATGATATCACTCATTTGTGGAATATAATGAACAATATAAACTGATGAACAAAAATAGATCCAGAGACAGAGAAACACTGAACAGACCATCAAACCTCAGCGGGAAGGCAGGGGAGGGGGAGGGGGTGGGGAAGAGATCAACCAAAAGACTTATATGCATGCAATGGACATGAACCCTGGGGCGGTGGGGGCTTGTCCTGGGGGATGGGAGTGGCTGGGGAGGGGTCCATGGGGGAAAAAGGAGACATATGTAATACTTTAAACAAAAATTATTTTTCCATATTCTTAAGACATTTGAAATAACAGAAGATCAGACAGAAGAAAATGTAGATGAAAATGAAATTGATATAGAAACAGCAGACAGAAGTGAATAAGAAACATAAAAATAATTTTAACTGGCTTTTAACTCAGAATTGACATTTCAGGGGGAAAAAAATTAATAATGTTCAGGGCAGAATTCCGAAACCGTCTTAGTCTATTCGGGCTTATATAAAAAAAATACCACAGACTAGGTAGCTTATGAACAACAGAAATTTATTTTTCGTGGTTCTGGAGGCTTGAGAAATCCAGAATCATGGTGCAGGCTTCCTGGTTCCTGTGTCCTCTCTTGGCAGATGCAGGGAGAGACCTCTGTAGGATCTCTCTTATAAGAGCACTCATCTTAATTGTGAGGCCCCACCTGCTAATACCATCACATTGGGCATTAAGATTTGACCATATGAATTGAGATGGGAGGACACAAACATTCAGACCATGTTAACATTATGTTGCTATTATTTAGCCAAACTGTAGCATGCCTCTGTGGTCCATTCAGAAAAAAAAGGAGTTAGAGTTGTAGATTCTAATGATCACGGACATTGTGTTGTTGCTACACAATGAGGGGCAAGGAAGACTACGTGTCTGAAACTATGTCTAGAGTGAATGTAGCATTTCCTCACCCAATAGCAAAGATTAGCAGGAATCACAGCATACCAACACACACACACACACACACACACACACAACAACAACAACAACAACAACAACAAAACAAAACAAACAAACAAACAAAACCCACCCACCAAAGCAACGCTATTGAGGACTCAGACTCCCCAGGAATGAAACTGTGGGTAACATCAGTAAATGAAGGCCAATGCCAGTTATTTGACACTCTCGTCAAAGATCCCTTTCTTAGCCCCTATGTTGTGGAAATACCACCTTTTCTTTTTGTTACCCAACCAAGAGGGTGTAACTTCCATCTGCAGTTTACATCTCTGGGTCACTTCCGTTTCTTTCTTTTGCCACCTTTATTCCTTTGCAGGACACAATTATGTATGTAATTTCCTGTGTTAAGTATTCTTGGTTTAAACATGTCTAGTGTCATTTGTCTTTCCAGAATGGATCTTAGCTGAAATGCCAGGTATATAATGGATAGCTAATGTCCAGTGTAATTATGTATAATCATTGTCATATTACATTTCCAAGACTAATATTTTCATACATTCATTCTGTTTCCTACCAATACTCATTGGATGCACTTATTTGACCAAGATTATAAAAAGTAAAGAGATATGTTAAGACAGCTCATGTTAAATGGCTTTTAAGCATAGCAATCAAAATAGCAATTGAATAATGATTTATACCCTTCAGCATGAACTATTGTGACCTCATACCTTATGACAGTGGTGAGGCAGACAATTAGTATTCTTAATAGGTAGATAGAGACGCTTAGCCTCATTCTTTTCGCAACTTTACTTTGATAGTGCCATAGCTGGGGCATGAATCCAATATTTTGTGCTGCAACCCTGCCAAGGGACAATAATGTGTACAAAGTGATAAATTCAATAAGATGTATCATAAATTGTTACAAAATTTCAGAGAATTCCTTTTCCCCACATTTTTGTATTCTGTTCCATTGTTCTTTTTTTCTAATTTATCTTTATTGTCAAAAGTATTACAGATGTCCTCCCTTCCCCCCCCCCCATTGGCCCCGTTCTCCCCACTCCCGTCCCCTCTCCAGGCCTTTACCCCACTGTTGTCTGTGTCCATCGGTTATGCATATATGCATATAAGGCCTTTGGCTGATCTCTTCCCTCCTCCCCTTCTCTTTGAGAATCCTTAGTCTGTTGCATGCTTCCAAGTCTCTGGGTCTATTTTGTTTGCCAAATTATTTTGCTCATTAAATTCCACATACACGTGAGATCATGTGATACTTGTCTATCTCTGACTGGCTTATTTCACTTAACACAATACTCTCAGGAGAGGAGAATTTCTAACTAGAAAGATCAAAGGCAGTTTTTTTATTTTTTAATTTTTATTTATTTATTTATTTATTTTTAAATATATTTTATTGATTTTTTACAGAGAGGAAGGGAGAGAGATAGAGAGTTAGAAACATTGATGAGAGAGAAACATTGATCAGCTGCCTCCTGCACATATCCTACTGGGAATGTGCCCGCAACCCAGGTACATGCCCTTGACTAGAATTGAACCTGGGACCTTTCAGTCCGCAGGCCGACCCTCTATCCACTGAGCCAAACCGGTTTCGGCAGAAAGGCAGTTTTTTTTTAGAGGGGAAGACATTAGAGATGGATTTCCAGGTGCCTCCTAATGGTAACTACAGTGTCCAATACGACCCCACATCGGTTACCTGGAGATTCTCTTGCTGACGAGTTTCCCCAGGGCAGCCTTCATGTCCCGATTTCTCAGGCTGTAGATGAAAGGATTTAACATTGGAGTCACTGTCATGTACATCACAGTTATCACAGCATCCTTTAGACTGTAGCTAGTCAGAGGGCGGAAATACATGCCCATGACCGTCCCATAATACAAAGAAACAACTGTGAGGTGGGAACCGCAGGTGGAGAAGGCTTTGCGCACACCCTTGGTGGATGGAACCTGTACTAGTAAGACCGTGGAAAAGACCCAAACATAGGAGATGATGATGCACAGCAATGGCACAGAGAAAACACCGACCCCAAGGTACATCATCTTCACATTAAAGTGGATGTCAGAGCAGGACAGCTTGAGCAAAGGTACAATGTCACAGTAGAAGTTGGCTACTTCCTGGTTACCACAGAAGGACAGGCGAGCTGTGAGCAGAGTGTGGGGGAGGGCGTTAGTGTTGCCAACCACCCAAGACCCAACAACTAGCAGGATACAAGTTCGTGGGCTCATAATTGTTGTGTAATGAAGTGGCCGTCTGATGGCCACAGCATGATCATATGCCATTGCAGCCAGGATATAGCTATCTGTGTTAGCCAAGGCAATCATGAAATACATCTGTGTCAGGCATCCCCCAAAGGAGATGGTTTTGGTGCTCAAGAGATGGTTGGCTAGCATCTTCGGGATGGTTACAGAGGAGAAGAAGATGTCGACAAAGGAGAGGTTAGCAAGGAGAAAATACATGGGGTGGTGAAGGCGAACATCAGAGCAAATGGCCAAGATGATGAGCAGGTTTCCAATCAGTGTGATGGGGTAAATGAGCAGGAAGAGGATGAAGAAGAAATCTTCCTGTTGCTGCTGACCGCTAACTCCCAGGAGGATAAAATCCAGGGTAGAGGATTGATTGCCTTCCCTCATTATTCTTTTATTAAGATTGGGGAGAGAAATCCAGAATTTTAGTGAAGTTACTCTGTACTAGTATAATGATCTTCCTTACCCACCAGTTTTGCCTCAATGATAAGTCATCTCTGCAACTGAGTTTACTAAATCCAGAGAACGCCAGTATTTGGGGAAAATATCCTTGTTGATCAATGGGACTAATTGACATTTAGGCCTGGACACTCATGTCTAAGAAGTGAGCAATTTTTGAATCAGAATTGCCCAACCTCCCCCATCCCAGTGCCACTACCCAACCTTATAGGATTTAATCAATTAACAAGTACTTAATTCTCACATTGCATGAACTAGATACTTTGTTAGGCTTATGGAAAAATAAAAAATATGTGGAAATGCAATCTATTAATCTATTTATCCAACCTGTAAGACAGAGTCTCTGCTCTCAGGGACCTTACAACTTAATGGAGAAGCCAGAATCACATGGCAATTTTATTAAATATGATTTGGAAATGACAGCGTTTTGGAGTCTTTGGCTAAATACACCAGCGCAAAAGGTGTGATAATACAAGGACCAGCCTGGAAATTAGAAATTGTTCCAGTGACCAAAGTCATAGTGATCCCAGACCCAGGGAGTAAAAGGTATTTGCACTGACACTGAAAGGTTATAAATCACAAGGACCACAGAGTTATGATCTAGGAAAAACAAGCCTAGTCAATTTCCATCCCAAGATTCCCATTTTCAAATAAGACTTTCACCACCTCCTTTGATAAGTTTTACCTTTTTGTAAACTCTCTAATATAGATCATTGCAAAGCTTTTCTCTTTGGTCTTCTCTTTATTTTATTTCTTGTGGGGACTCATCCAATTCTACAGTCACTTCAAGGACAGCATAGTAAACTCTCAGATCTGTATCTGTCCCTTTGATGTCTCTCTACTATATTTTTACATTCAGTCATTCTGCCATCATGTCTGTCCAAACCCTCTACTTTGCACATCCAACCTAAGTAGTTTGCAGGCTGTTTTTCAGGCGTGGAACCATACTTGGTGTTTTTGTTTTTTAATCACTCCCAGAGAGTTCATTGTGAAATATTGTTCATTTTATGAACCAATAAGTTTGAGCTTAATATTTCTAGAGTTAAATCAGGGTTTATTTCTTTGGTTCCCCACATGTGGGATGCTCACAGGCACACACACCCAGTTTCTCCTTCACTTCTACATCTGATCTTGTTGATTATTTAAAAGAAACCTCACATAATTTAACTTTTCTACTGTCTCAGAGAATCATCATTTTCTATCTGAAATACTGTAATGTTTCCTTAGCTTATTGACTATAGATCCTCTCCTCTTTGATCCACTTGTACTCTGAGGCATACTAACTATGGCAGAGCCTTATCCAAACCCATGTTGTTCTCTTCTTCCAGAATAAACAAGTAGACTGGATTTCCCAGGCTCTCTTGCACTGAGGTGTGGCCCTGTGACTGAGTTTTCAGCCGCCAGTTCATCCATGTGTTCCATTTCTGGGCTTCCTCCATACTTGTTTTCCCC
>NW_005871912.1:117885-171436 GCF_000147115.1 Myotis lucifugus
AATCAGCCTAGAAAAGAAGTTTGTGGTTATACTGGGGGAATTTTTAGTATGGATTAGATCCCTTGCATAATAAAAATTAAGATAGTGAATATAAAGTGAACTACACTTTTTTGGGGTAATAGAAATATGCAACCTTTGTTTAATACAAACTTAGATATTTGACAATATAAAATGACTGACGAGTAAGCCAACATTTGAATGACAATCTGGTGCAAGGACAATCATAAGTTGATTAAAAAGAGAGTTAATAAATGTAAGAAAAATCTGCACCAGATAAGAAGTGGTTGATATAATCAATATGAGAACTAAACACACAAGGAAACAGAGAAGAGAAGTTTCTGAGCACAGGGACTTCATGTTCTGCAGTGTCATCATGGGAGAGGTGATTTCTGCTGAAAGATTGAGGAGAGAGGTGAAAGGACCATATGCCTGTAGGGAGAGGAGCCAGGAGAAGCATCAGCATGAATGCTAGAGACAGAGTGAGAGCCCTGAGTTCACTGGAATTAACCAAAGTTCCAGGTAGTGGCGAGCCACTGAAATCCTTTCTCCTGGAAAGTATTTGTGCTCTGAGTGTGACAGTGCTGAGGATAGGTTTTCAGGGACACAGAGACCAAATACTTCCCCTTGGCATCATGGGTAACATAAACACACACACACACACACACACACACACACACACACACACACACACCATTCCTTCAGGAGGCGGAGAGCTCAGGACTGAAATACTCAAATCAAAACTACCCCTTCCTCACCCTGTCTTTATGAATGAGCCCCCAAAGTAACCATTTTCAGATGGGAAGGGTTCCTCTCTCTCTCTCTCTCTCTCTCTCTCTCTCTCTCTCTCTCTCTCTCTCTCTCTTTCTCTCTCTCTCTTTCTTAGTCTTTCTTGAGACCTTGGGTTCTGGAGCCAAAGTGTGAGTCTTAGTTTTGCCATTCCCTCTCTGTGTAACTTCAGGCAATTCAATTCACCAGTTTTTTCATCTGATAAAAAAAAAGACAAAACTATTCTACTCACCTCTTGGAGGTGTTGTAAGGGTCAAGGGGGACAATATATGTAGTGCGGTGGCTGGCTCCCTATCTTTTGATGGCACTGTTTTCTGCTGTCCACAGGCCCTACCTAGAGAGCAGCTCAGATGCTCTCAAAAAGGGCCCTGGTCCTGTGGCCCTCACTCCTCTCCCACAGGCGGGGAGTTTACAGCCAGCTGGTCCAGCACCAGTTATCGTTCCTTTCTGGAGGCCGGTGTGGAGCAGGAGTCCTCTGTCCCTGAGGCAGAAGAGATAAGACTTGGATGGTTCAGAAGGGGAGCCCAGGTTTTCTGACCATGGAGCAGAAGGGGTGGCCGCAGCTGTCCTGGATGGAGCCTGAAGATGAGTTTCCTCCTCTTGGCAGCAGGAGGGCTCGTAGGATAGAGAAAACTGTGAATTATGCACCAGGTTATCAAGTCTCTTCAAACAGGTCTCCCATGTTCATTCAAGCCATAGTTAGAGTAATTGTTGAGACTCATTAAACACTCCTACAGCTGTGCCCTGAGGGGACATCCTGGCTCTCAAGAGTAATCTTTCCCAGAGTTCTTCTAGAAGGAAGAAGGGGCAATGGTTTTTTTTGAGATAGTATGTCTCCAGAGTCCATGCACTAGGCTGACCAATTCTAACCTCTTTGTTGGAATGTGGGCCCCTGTCCTCTGCTGTTCAGGACAAACTGGGAACCATCCCTTGGGATACAAGGACTGTGGTACAACTGAGCTCCTGATCTTTATTTCAAGCTTTTCTGGTATTAAATGTGCAAAGAAGAAGAATTATATTTCACCTTTGTTTATGATTTGTCTTGAGAATGTTATGGGCAAGGGACCTATTTACTAGTAAACTTGCTTTTTTCTAGTATTTTGATAGCAGGTCTCCAAATTTTTTAGATTTGTAGAGATGCCAAGGGCCTAGATATTACCTAGCTCGCTTTGTGGATCTATCACCTTTATGACAGCCCTGATTGGTGCTCACTGTGCTGTGACTTAGCCCCTCCTCTGTAGAGGACCATGGTGAAGACTGTGAGCACTGGTTGGGTTTCAGTCCAGGCTCTGCAGCTGACTGGCTATCGCTGAGTTTGGACAGTATGTGCTCACTCATCTTTATAATGGGAATAACAACTGCAGTAGCAACAACAACATCTTCAAAAAGTTGTTCTGAGGATCAAATGGATTAATATATGAAAAGTTCTGAAACCAGAGCCTGGTACATAGTTAGCACTTAGAATAGCAGAAATGTGTACCTATTTTACTACCTCTTTATTATATATGAACAAAATGATGTTTTAACTCTAAACATTGCAAATATTTCCGTGTAAGTGAGTGACTACATCTTTCATTAGCTTATGAAAGGAATCTCGGACCTTCCATGTCCTAAAGAGAAAAATCCTGTGTGTGGTGAGAAAGGCTAAATTGAATTGCTAGAAAATTCCAGGCTTTGTTAAATTTCTTCTAGTAATGTAACGCCCTGGACGCAAGCCGCTGTCACAAAGAACCAAGAGACGCTTCTCATGCAAAAAGCAAAGGGTTTATTGTTTCCAACATGTTGGGGCTCACAGCTTACTCTGAACGCAGCAGAGCAGCAGCTGCCAGCCCCGACCAAGAGTTTGAGCACACATTATATACTCTTTAGCAAACGGGGGAAGTAACCTGAGGTCATTCTACTGGAGATCTGGTGCCGTGTCAACATACCTATCTGCTTTCGGCGGGGAGGGAATGTAGTTTGGAATTTTTCACTAATGATCTGGCTTTCTAAGTGAGTTAATGCCTGTCTGGTTTTTTTTATCAGGCGTTTGTCCTTCAGTTCCCTCCCGGGCTGCAGCCATCTCCCGTAACCTCCCTGGCTGCAGCTGTCTCCCATAAAAGTTGTTTGTTCTGTCTGCCCCTTCTGACCTTTCCTGATTACCCTGGTGCCGTTTGTTCCATCTGCCTTTTCTGACCCTCCTGACCTGATTATATTGGCGCCTCTCAGTATAAAGACATTTAAAGAAGAATGATCTATGAAATCTATTTGCAGAGTAAAAGGAGCAACACCTTAAGCACTTGGAAGAAAAACCTATATTTGAAAGCAATTAAAGAAGAAAACAGAATTTTTAAAAAATATTTTCCTCAAGAAATCAGAAACACCAATCAGAAAGGATATATGCACCCCTATGTTCATAGCAGCACAATTTACAATAGCTAAGATTTGGAAACAGCCTAAGTGCCCATCAGCAAATGAGTGGATTAGAAAACAATGGTACATCTGCACAATGGAATACTACCCTGCAGTGAAAAAGAAGGAATTCTTACCATTTGCAACAGCATGGAGGGACCTGGAGAGCATTATGCTAAGCAAAGTCAGTCAGTCAGAGAAAGATAAATATCACATGATATCACTCATTTGTGGAATATAATGAACAATATAAACTGATGAACAAAAATAGATCCAGAGACAGAGAAACACTGAACAGACCATCAAACCTCAGCGGGAAGGCAGGGGAGGGGGAGGGGGTGGGGAAGAGATCAACCAAAAGACTTATATGCATGCAATAGACATGAACACTGGGGCGGTGGGTGCTTGTCCTGGGGGATGGGAGTGGCTGGGGAGGGGTCCATGGGGGAAAAAGGAGACATATGTAATACTTTAAACAAAAATTATTTTTCCATATTCTTAAGACATTTAAAATAACAGAAGATCAGACAGAAGAAAATTTAGATGAAAATGAAATTGATATAGAAACAGCAGACAGAAGTGAATAAGAAACATAAAAATAATTTTAACTGGCTTTTAAGGCAGAATTGACATTTCAGGGGAAAAAAAGTTAATAATGTTCAGGGCAGAATTCCGAAACCATCTTAGTCGATTTGGGCTTATATGAAAAAATACCACAGACTAGGTAGCTTATGAACAACAGAAATTTATTTTTCATGGTTCTGGAGGCTTGAGAAATCCAGAATCACGGTGCAGGCTTCGTGGTTCCTGTGTCCTCTCTTGGCAGATGCAGGGAGAGACCTCTGTAGGATCTCTCTTATAAGAGCACTCATCTTAATTGTGAGGCCCCACCTGCTAATACCATCACATTGGGCATTAAGATTTGACCATATGAATTGAGATGGGAGGACACAAACATTCAGACCATGTTAATATTATGTTGCTATTATTTAACCAAACTGTAGCATGCCTCTGTGGTCCATTCAGAAAAAAAAAAAGGAGTTAGAGTTGTAGATTCTAATGATCACGGACATTGTGTTGTTGCTACACAATGAGGGGCAAGGAAGACTACGTGTCTGAAACTATGTCTAGAGTGAATGTAGCATTTCCTCACCCAATAGCAAAGATTAGCAGGAATCACAGCATACCAACACACACACACACACACACACACACACAACAACAACAACAACAACAACAACAAAACAAAACAAACAAACAAACAAAACCCACCCACCAAAGCAACGCTATTGAGGACTCAGACTCCCCAGGAATGAAACTGTGGGTAACATCAGTAAATGAAGGCCAATGCCAGTTATTTGACACTCTCGTCAAAGATCCCTTTCTTAGCCCCTATGTTGTGGAAATACCACCTTTTCTTTTTGTTACCCAACCAAGAGGGTGTAACTTCCATCTGCAGTTTACATCTCTGGGTCACTTCCGTTTCTTTCTTTTGCCACCTTTATTCCTTTGCAGGACACAATTATGTATGTAATTTCCTGTGTTAAGTATTCTTGGTTTAAACATGTCTAGTGTCATTTGTCTTTCCAGAATGGATCTTAGCTGAAATGCCAGGTATATAATGGATAGCTAATGTCCAGTGTAATTATGTATAATCATTGTCATATTACATTTCCAAGACTAATATTTTCATACATTCATTCTGTTTCCTACCAATACTCATTGGATGCACTTATTTGACCAAGATTATAAAAAGTAAAGAGATATGTTAAGACAGCTCATGTTAAATGGCTTTTAAGCATAGCAATCAAAATAGCAATTGAATAATGATTTATACCCTTCAGCATGAACTATTGTGACCTCATACCTTATGACAGTGGTGAGGCAGACAATTAGTATTCTTAATAGGTAGATAGAGACGCTTAGCCTCATTCTTTTCGCAACTTTACTTTGATAGTGCCATAGCTGGGGCATGAATCCAATATTTTGTGCTGCAACCCTGCCAAGGGACAATAATGTGTACAAAGTGATAAATTCAATAAGATGTATCATAAATTGTTACAAGATTTCAGAGAATTCCTTTTCCCCACCTTTTTGTATTCTGTTCCGTTGTTCTTTTTTTCCCAATTTATCTTTATTGTCAAAAGTATTACAGATGTCCTCCCTCTCCCCCCCCCCATTGGCCCCGTTCTCCCCACTCCCGTCCCCTCTCCAGGCCTTTACCCCACTGTTGTCTGTGTCCATCGGTTATGCATATATGCATATAAGGCCTTTGGCTGATCTCTTCCCTCCTCCCCTTCTCTTTGAGAATCCTTAGTCTGTTGCATGCTTCCAAGTCTCTGGGTCTATTTTGTTTGCCAAATTATTTTGCTCATTAAATTCCACATACATGTGAGATCATGTGATACTTGTCTATCTCTGACTGGCTTATTTCACTTAACACAATACTCTCAGGAGAGGAGAATTTCTAACTAGAAAGATCAAAGGCAGTTTCTTTAGAGGGGAAGACATTGGAGATGGATTTCCAGGTGCCTCCTAATGGTAACTATAGTCTCCAATACGACCTCACATCGGTTACGTGGAGATTCTCCTGCTGACGAGTTTCCCCAGGGCAGCCTTCATGTCCCGATTTCTCAGACTGTAGATGAAAGGATTTAACATTGGAGTCACTGTCGTGTACATCACAGTTATCACAGCATCCTTTAGACTGTAGCTAGTCAGAGGGCGGAAATACATGCCCATGACCGTCCCATAATACAAAGAAACAACTGTGAGGTGGGAACCGCAGGTGGAGAAGGCTTTGCGCACACCCTTGGTGGATGGAACCTGTACTAGTAAGACCGTGGAAAAGACCCAAACATAGGAGATGATGATGCACAGCAATGGCACAGAGAAAACACCGACCCCAAGGTACATCATCTTCACATTAAAGTGGATGTCAGAGCAGGACAGCTTGAGCAAAGGTACAATGTCACAGTAGAAGTTGGCTACTTCCTGGTTACCACAGAAGGACAGGCGAGCTGTGAGCAGAGTGTGGGGGAGGGCGTTAGTGTTGCCAACCACCCAAGACCCAACAACTAGCAGGATACAAGTTCGTGGGCTCATAATCATTGTGTAATGAAGTGGCCGGCTGATGGCCACAGCACGATCATATGCCATTGCAGCCAGGATATAGCTATCTGTGTTAGCCAAGGCAATCATGAAATACATCTGTGTCAGGCATCCCCCAAAGGAGATGGTTTTGGTGCTCAAGAGATGGTTGGTTAGCATCTTCGGGATGGTTACAGAGGAGAAGAAGATGTCGACAAAGGAGAGGTTAGCAAGGAGAAAATACATGGGGTGGTGAAGGCAAATGTCGGAGCAAATGGCCAAGATGATGAGCAGGTTTCCAATCAGTGTGATGGGGTAAATGAGCAGGAAGAGGATGAAGAAGAAATCTTCCTGTTGCTGCTGACCGCTAACTCCCAGGAGTATAAAATCCAGGGTAGATGATTGATTACCTTCCCTCATGGCTCTTTTATTAAGAAAGGGAGACGAATCAGAATTATTAGTGAAGTTACTGTTATAATATATTTCTTACTCACCACCTTTAATTACCTGTGTTTATGCTTGGGTATACTACATCCAGGGATAACCACCAATTCTTGGGGAAAAATTTCCTCTTCATCAGTTGGACTAATTGTCAGATAGCCATTGACATTTATGCCTAAGAAGTTAGCAATGTGAATCAAAGGGACCATCCCCCCAATCCCAGCACCATCTCTCAAGCCCATTGGATTTAATCGTTTAACAGATACTCAAATTTCATATTGGATGTGCTAGCTTCTTGGTTAGGTCTCATGGGAAAATTATGAACATGTGAAAAGTACTTTTTGTTTTATCCATTTTTTCAACAAAAGTGACATAGTCTTTGCTCTCAGCAGCAAGGCAGCGTTCACACACTAATTTTGCTATGCATGATAAGAAAAGGACAGCATTTGGGAGTATTTGAAGAAAGCACTGCAGTACAGTGTGTGTCATACAAAGAGGAACCTGGACAATTAGAAATTGTTCCAGTGAACAATATCGGAGTGATCTCAGAGTCCAGGTGGTATCAGGTGTCTACACTTGTGTTAAAAGATTTTAAATCAGAAAGACAACTGGGAAAAGGTCTAGCAAAGCAAGCTAGTAAATTCCATTATCAAAATGTATTTTTGCTATCTCTTTGATAAGTTTTATCTCTTTTCCAACCCCTTAAATATATATAAGCAAAATGTTTTTCTCTTTGGTTTTTCCTTCCTTTGCTTTGTTATTTATTTATTTATTTATTTATTTATTTATTTATTTATAATTTACTTTTTTGATGACTCATGCAACTCCATAGTGGCTTCAGCTACTCCTTCATAGACTCTTAGGAACAGGTTTGACCTGTAGACTTGATATCTCTTTCCTATATTTCCACATTTCTCATGCTGTTAATATGTCAAACCAAACCCCATTCTCTGCATATCCAATCTAATTGGTTTTGCAAGCTTTTTTAAGGAGGAAAACCATATCTTGTTTATTTGTACTCCTCCGGAGAGATTATTGTGGAATATTGTTCATTTTATGCACCAATAAGTTTGCACTTGATATTTCTTCAGTCATACCTAGGTTTATTTTATAGGCTCCCCAGATGTGAAGTACTCACAGGCACAGTCATCCAGTTATCCCTCCCTTCTACACCTGATCTTGGTAACTCTTCATTTAAAATAATTCTTACATAGTTCAAATTTTGTACCTATTGTTTCAGTGCTTTAACTTAGACCATCATAATTTTCTACTTAAAAATATTGGACTAATACCTTAGCTGGTTTGGCTCAGTGGGTAGAACGTTGGCCTGTGGACCAAAGGGTCCCAGGTTCTATTCTGGTCAAGGCCACATACCACAGTTGCAGGCTCCTCCCTGGCCCGGGCTCTGGTCCGGGCTCATGCAAGAGTCAATCAAGCAATGTGTTTCTCACACATAGATGTTTCTCTCTGTCTTTCCCTCTCTCTTCCACTCTCCCTAAAAATCAATGGGAAAATATCCTCGGGTGAGGATTAACAAAAACAAACAAACAATACAAATATGTATATTGTAATGTTCCCTTCTCTGCTTGATTATAGATTCCTTCCTCTTTTGCGTCTCTGGCACTTGTGACCATCGTGCTTGTGGCAGAGACTACTAGCTGCTCATCCAGATCTAAGTTGTGCACTTCTTGGTCACTCAACTAGAGTTTGCTTCCCAGCTTCCCTTGCATTGAAGTGTGGACTTGTGACTGAGTTCTAGCCAATGCATCCATGTGCTCCCGTTCTGGACTTCCTCCAAATTCTCTTTCCTCTTGGGCCAGTTGCTTACAAATGGCCAGGAGGCTGAATAGGATGGTGGTGTCACATGGTGGAAAGAGTCTGTATCTCTAGTTTTCCACATCCAGCAAAGCCACCATCCACCAAGAAGACACCCACTGGGACTGTAACATAGGAGATAAATAAATTGTGCTCCGTTTAAACTATGACATATTTCATGACCAATTTGTTCCTGTGGTCCAGGATATCCTAAGTAATTCACTGACTTTTCTAAAGAACCTCTACTCAATTATTAATGAAATATAAAATTAACTAAATCATCAGTTCTATTGTATGCATGTAAATTATCTGCTCGGGTGGGTTGGTGGGAAGATGCCAACTAATTCTCCAAATGTGATGTGCTTTCTCATATCTGCACCTGAAGGAATTCTGTTTTCTCTCTTGAAATGCCCTCTCCTAGCTCCACACAGAATCACAATACGTCAGAGTTAGAAGGGTTTAGTAAGTTGGAGGGCTGAGACTATGACTAGGTAAGAAGGTATTGAAGCGTGTAAGATTTTGGAGGAGTGCTCTCAGTAATATGGAAGTTTAAGCTGCTGTTGAAACATGCCTTTTTTGTATTAAAGAAATTCTAGATAACACACAAATGGTAAAAACAAACAAACAAACAAAACAAAACCGTGTGGCCAAGCTTTAAAAAAAAAAAAAAGGAATACCTAAGCATGAGAAACAAAAAGAAAACCAGAGCAAAGGTTGTAAGCAACAACTGTTGCTTGGGTTGCCCTAATGGCATTTTCAACCAGGAATTAAGCTCCAAGGGCCAGAGTCTAGGGCAGTGATGGCGAACCTATGACACGCGTGTCAGAGGTGATACACGAACTCATTTTTTTTGGTTGATTTTTCTTTGTTAAATGGCATTTAAATATATAAAATACATATCAAAAATATAAGTCTTTGTTTTACTATGGTTGCAAATATTAAAAAATTTCTATATGTGACACGGCACCAGAGGTAAGTTAGTGTTTTTCAAAATGCTGACACGCCTAGCTCAAAAGGTTCGCTATCACTGGTCTAGGGTGTTAGTGCCTCTTTGGTACAGAAAATGTAGCCACAGATCCATAGGAAGTAGAAGCATAACTTGAGCTCCCCACTTACAACACTTGAACTGTGACCTATTTGGAAAAAGAGCACTACAAAATTTTTTTTTGCCATGTAGCAATTGAAAAGGAAAGAGCAAAATAGAGCAAATTCAAAGAAATCACGATTGTCTACAATGAAAATTTAAGGCAATCTGTAGGTAAGCTAATAGAATTCAGGGAGTTTGTTGGATATAAATCAATAATAAAAGCAATACACCTCTATTGTTAAGTAACAATAAATTAGAAATTATCATTTTAAAAATTCCCCATTCACAACAGCAAGAGAAATTTTAATAATTCTACCAAAAGAACTTCAAGACTGGTAATAGAAATATACAACCTTTTGTTTAATATAAATAAGCATAGGTATTGGGGCATACAGTATACGTTAAATGAGTGGTCAGTAAAACACTATTTTAAAAGATAATCTGGTGCAAGGACAACCACATGTAATAAAATGATAAAGAACCAAAAGTGTAAGAAAGAACAGCATTGGAAAAGAAGTGGTTGGTATAATCGGTGCAGAGACTGAACAGGAACCAGAGCAGAGAGGTTTTTGAGCACAGGGAGTGAGGATAGAGATCCTCAGTGCAGGATGTCAAGGGTCACAGTGTCATTCCAGGGAGGAAGGATTTCTGCAGAAACCCTGGAGAAAGGGGTAAAGAATCACACGCCCGCAGAGGGAGAGCCAGGAGATGCATCAGCGGGAATGCTAGAGGCAGAGGCAGAGCACCTGGAGAGTGTGCAGTAAGATAGCCCTCACTGAGTGTGACCATGCTGAGGGCAGTTTGGAAGGGACAGAAGAGCCAAGTGCATTTCCTTGTCATCTGGGGCAGCAAACAAGCCAGAGGGGAATCACTGAGCACTGAGACTCCCTGATAGTTCAGCTCATCAGTGCTTTGACAACGAAATAACATAATTTCTGGAAGAGGACTATTAGCACGCACCCTTGACTGTGGGAGCAGAGGGGGGGTTGTGGCTCCTCTCTAAGATAATGCACTTATGTGCGCGTGCAGTGCACATCTACCCCCCACCCACACACACACAATTACTTCAGGTGGTGGAGAGAGATGACCTTCCTCATCCTATTTTCTTAGACAACTCCCAAGGAGAAGCATTTTCAGGAGGGGAGGATTCACATTCTCTCTCTCCCTCCCTTCCTTCCTTTCTCACTCTCTCCTTCCTTTTATCCATCCAACTGTGAGAACATGGGTTCTGGAGCCAGGATTTGAGGTTTGAGTCCTAATTTTGCAACTATCACTCTATGTGACTTTAGGCAATTCCGTTCATCATTTTTCATCTGATAAATATGACAAAATAATCCTACTCACCTCTTGAGGGTTTGTGAGGTTAAGGGAGATAACGTATAGAGTGCACTCACTGGCTATCCCTTGATGTCACTGTCATAGAAACTCCATTCTCCAATGTCCACAGCCTCTACCTGGGAGCCCTTAGATGCTGTCAAAAAGCGTCTTGGTCCTGCAGCCTTTACTTCTCCTCCACAAATGGGGAGTTTACAGCCAGCTGTCTAGCACCTGTTAGCATTCCTCTTGGGTAGCAGGCATGCTGGAGAAAGTTCCAGTAGCAGGCTTGGAGCTTGGGTCCTTTGATCCTGTGGTAAAGGAGATAAGACTAGGACGGTTTGGAAAGAGAAGCCCCAAGTTTCCCAACCCCACGTTAGGGTGGAGCAGTGGAGGGGCTGTCCTGGATAGAGCCTGACAGTATGGATTCCAGTTTCCTCCTTAAGGAACCGAGGTGGTCACGGCATAGGGGAAATTTGGAATTATTCACCAGGTTATAAAGCCTCGTGAAACATGATTCCCACAGGTCTTTATTCCGGCCACGGTTAGCGTAATTGTTGAAGCTCATTATGTACGTCTATAGCTGTCCCCTGAGGGCACACAGTGCTTCTCAAGAGTAATAGTTTCCGGAGTTATTTTCTAGAAGGAAGAATAGGCAAGAGAACTAAGGTGTGTGTCTCCAGGGTTCAAGCTCTGGGCTGACCCATTCAAGGCTTTTTGTTGGCATGTGGGCCACTCTCTTTTGCTGTTTGGCACAAACTGGAACCACCCTTGGGATACAAGGACTGTGGAACAATTTTGCTCCTGGTCATGCTTGCAGTCTACACTGAAGCCTGAGTAGTGTTAAGTGTGGCAAAGAAAAATAACTTTATATCATCTTCCTTAGGATTCTACCTGGTAAGTTTAGCTACAAGTTATTTGGGACACCCTAAAATGATCCACAGGTACCCTAGAACTCTGTGTCTCATCCACTCCTCATTGGCCAACTCCCTGCATGCCATCCTATAGGTGATGAATCCTGTGCAGATGGCTTGTGAGCATGTGCAAAAAGCCAGCCCAATTCTGCAAGATTTCACACATTTTAGGGTGTCACCTAAGGAAAACAATCAGGATACCCTCAGCTCCTGGCCTGACTTGGCAGGACTGAGAGAAAGCATAGAATCTTACGAATTCACTCCCCACAACGGAACAGGAAGCACGGAGTGGGTGTATCCCTAGAAAATGTCTGAGAGAGCTTTGGAGTTGCTAGGGGACTGAGTGATGAATGTGTTTCTCTCCCAAAGCCAGTCAGTAAAAAACTGGAGAAAGTGACTGCTTACTTCAGGTGGTGGAGAGAAATTACCTTCCTCGTCCAAATGTGAAGACAGCAACTCAAGAGTTCAAGAATACAAAAACTAAGAAAGCATGATACCACCAAAGGAACACAATCATTTTCTAGTAATTGACCCCAGAGAAAGGGAGATCTAGGAATTTCCTGACAAAGAATTCAAAATAATTATTTAAAGACACTCAGCACGCTACAAGAGATAATAGATAAAAAGCAAAATCAGGAACATAATACAAAAACAAAACAGGTTCAACAAAGAGATAGAACTCATAGAAAAGAACAAAACAGAAATTCCAGAGCTCAGGAATACAAAGAATGCAATGAAAAATGGACCAGACTTGACTTATAACAAATGCTCTAGGGAGTTGAACAAAAGGAGGTGAATTTGTATAGCAGCTGTAAAGAACAAAGATGGCTTCTTGAAGAGGGAGGACATTAGGGATGGATTTCCAAGTGCCTCCTAATTGGTGACTACAGTCTCCAATATGACCTCTCATTGGTTATGAGAAGATTCTCTTGCTGAAGAGTTTCCTCAGGGCAGCCTTCATGTCTTGATTTCTCTGACTGTAGATGAAAGGAGTTAACATTGGGGTCACTGCCATGTACATCACAGTTAACACAGCACCTGCTAGAGGGTGAAATCCATGCACATGACTATCTCATAAAATTAAGAAATGACTGTAGGGTGGGAGCCACAGGTAAAGAAGGCTCTGAGCACACCCTTCCTGGATGGAACACCTAAGACCCGTGGAAAACACCCCAACATAGGAGATGATGATGCACAGCAATGGCACAGAGAAAACACCAACCCTGAGGCACATCATCTTCACATTAAAGTGGATGTCAGAGCAGGACAGCTTGAGCAAAGGTACAATGTCACCAGAAGTTGGCCACTTCCTAGTTGCCACAGAAGGGCAGAGTGTGGGAAAAGGCATTGATGTTTCCAACCACCCAAGTCCCAGTAACTAGCAACACAAGACCATGTATGTGTTCATAATCTTTGTGTAATGAAGTGGTTGGCTGATAGCCACAGCACGATCATATGCCATTGCAGCCAGGATATAGCTATCTGTGTTAGCCAAGGCAATCATGAAATACATCTGTGTCAGTCATCTCCCAAAGGAGATGGTTTTGGTGCTCAAGAGATGGTTGGTTAGCATCTTCGGGATGGTTACAGAGGAGAAGAAGATGTCGACAAAGGAGAGGTTAGCAAGGAGAAAATACATGGGTGGTGAAGGCGAATGTCGGAGCAAATGGCCAAGATGATGAGCAGGTTTCCAATCAGTATAATGGAGTAAAAGAGCAGGAAGAGGATGAAGAAGAAATCCTCCTGTTCCTGCTGACCACTAACTCCCAGGAGGATAAAATCCAGGGTAGAGGACCTATTGTCTTCTCTCATGGATCTTTCAGCAGGCAAGGGGAAAAAACTGCAGAATTTTTAGTGAAGTTGCTGTGTGTAATGATCCTTCTAAACAGCCTCTTTGACTCCCTCACTTGTTGTGTCTATTTCTGGGTTTACTAAACCCAGACATAGGATATATATTGAGAGGGGGAATTCTATTGCTCAGTAGGACTCATTGGCAGTTGGCCCTGGACATTCATGTCTAAAATATAAGCAATCTTGAATAAGTGGTGCCAATCCTTCCCAAACCCTGCAACATCACCCAGAAATGTAGGGTTTAGTCCTTTAACAAATAATTAAAATTCATATTTTATGTGCTAAAAGCTTTGGTAGACCTCATAGAAAAATCATAAATATGTGGAAAATACAGTTGATTTACCCATTTATTTATATATGGCATAGTCTCTGGTCTCAAGGACCTCACATCTTAATTAAGAAGTCAGAATCACATGCTAACGTTAGTACACAAGAAAAGGAAAGAACAGTATTTTGGAGTCTTTGAAGAACACTCCAGTGCAAATAATGATCAGTGAGCACCCTAAACACTGATCATACTCAGGATGAGCCCAGAGCCAGCGTGTAACAAGTGTCTACACTGGCATTAGAAGAGTGTAAATCACAAAGACCATTGGGATTAGGTAGCAAAGCAAGATCAGTGAATGTACTTCCCTGATCTCCTATTTTTGAAAGGTTTTTCAAAATCCTTTGATAGGCTTTTATCTTTATTTCATATTCTCAAATATATGTAATCATAATGTTTTTCTCTTCACCCTTCTCCTACCTTTCTTTATTATTTCCTTTGGTGGCTCATCCAATGTCATCATGGTTTCAATGGCTGCTTAGTAGAATCTCATGTCTATATCTGTGGGCTTAATCTCTTTTTCCCACATTTCCACATTCAGCCATCCTGTCAACATGTCTGAACAGAGCTCATACTCTGCACATCCAGCATAAATAGATTGAAAACTTTTTGAGGACAAAAACCATATCTTCTTTGTTTTGAAAAATATTAAAAATATTATTATGGAATATTTTTCAGTCTATGCACCAATTAGTTTGCAGTCAATACTTCTTGAAGTACATCCAGGTTTGTTTTATGGGTTACCCAAATGTAGGATGCTCACAGGCACACTCACCCAGTTTATTTTATACCTCTGCATCTGATCTTGTTCGTTCTTCATCTATATATATAAAACCCTAAGCGACCTGTCGACTGGTTGACCTGTTGACCATTTGACCAGTCACTATGATGCGCACTGACCACCAGGGGGCAGATGCTCAACACTGGAGCTGCCCCGTGGTGGTCAGTGTGCTCCCACAGTAGGAGCGCCACTCAGCTGACTGAGGGACACCAGACACCAGGCTCACAGCAGGTGAGCGCAGCTGTGGAGGCGGAGCCTCTCCTGCCTCCATTGCAGCAGTTTTACTGAGCAGTGGTGGCAGGCACAGCGGGGCAGGGATGAGTGGCCCAGCTCAGGCTCTTCCCCTGTCGCCGGCCTCCTTCGCACACTATTTATCCCTCAGGGGATGTCGGGCTGCTGGTTTTGTCCCAATCTGGTGTGTCGGACTGCCGATTTCAGCCCAATCCGGTGAGGGGAAACTAGCAGTCCGACATCCCCTGAGGGGTCCCAGATTGCAAGAGGGCACAGGCCAGGCTGATGGACCCCATCGGTGCATGGGTGCACGGGGCCTCTAGTTTAAAATAATTCACATTCAACAAAATCCAACACCCTTTTTTGATAAAAACTCTCAGCAAAGTGGGAATAGAGGGATCATACCTCAATATAATAAAAGCCATATTTGACAAACCTATAGCCAACATCATACTCAATGTGCAAAAACTAAAACCATTTCTTTTAAGAACAGGAATAAGACAGGGATGCCCACTTTCACCACGTTTGTTCAGCATAGTACTGGAAGACCTAGCCATAGTGATCAGACAAGAAGAAAAAATAAAAGGCATCCAAATTGGAAAGGAGGAAATGAAATTGTCATTATTTGCAGATGACATGAAATTGTACATAGAAAACCCCAAAGACGCCATCAAAAACTACTATGGACCTGGAGAGTATTATGCTAAGAGAAATAAGCCAGTCAGAGAAAGATGAGTATCACATTATCTTACTCATATATGGAATCTAATGAACAAAATAAACTGATAAAATAGATCCAGAGACATAGAAGGAGCATGAAAAAACCTGTTGAACCTCAGAACAAAGGCAGGAGAGAGTGGGTGAGTGGGAAAAGATCAACCAAAGAACTTGTATGCATGTATGCATAACCCATGGACACAGACAATACGGTGGTGAAAACCTGGGGCAGGGGGTGAGGGAGGGCTATAAGAGATCAAGGAGGGATAAAGGGGGACATACGTAATACTTTTAACTATAAAGATTTTAAAAATAATAAGAAGAAACAAAAGTAAATAAAATAAAATAATTCACACATAACTTTTCTAATCATTGTCCCAGTGCCTTACTTTTGACCACCATCGATTTCCACCTGAAATACTGTAATGTTTTCCTAACTGCTTGACTACTGGTTCCTTGCCCATGGGTCCATTGTGAGGCACTCCAGCCCAGGAAAATTATTAGTGTTAAGAGGAATTTTTCACAACTCAAAATCTACACAATTAGGTTATTTCTATCGTAAATATATTTACAAAATCAAATGAAAAATTGTGAAAATACTTTTAAATAGCATTTTGTCAGCACAAATATATAGTGAATTACCAGCTTCTTAACTCTGGATAATTTAGCAAAGACCATAAATTTGAAGACTGGCAAGGAATGCAGGGGAGAAAACACATTCTGATCCTCGTGTTGCATATAGGGGACTCAAGTTACTGTTTTGTTCTTGACTCTCTAAGTAGAGAAATGAAGGGTTAAGTATGTCATTCTACTATTTAACTAGGTATCCACTAACAAAATTTTAAAAAGTAGAAGTCACTATATCAAAGCAAATCAACTATAGTTTATTATAGAAAGAGATGTATACCCTCCAATTTTTAGGTTAAAAGAAAAAAATCTACCAGGGTCACATACCTAATTTAACTTTCATTAGAAAGGGAAAATGAGTGAAATTCCAAGGCACTTACACCTATCAAAGAAAGAGAACAGACTGAAAACTGTCAGAGGGGCGAGGGGCTGCAGAACAGGGTGAAAAGGTGAAGGAAGCCCTGGATGGTGTGGCTCGGTTGTTTGGGCATCGCAGATGCACCTGAACGTTGCTGGATGGATTCCAGGTCAGGGCACATAAATGGATTGCTAGACGGGTCCCCAGTAGCGGGTGTAGGAGGCAGCCTCTGACACTTGATTCTCACATCACACTGATGTCTCTCTCTCTTCTCTTTCTATCTCCTTTGCTCTCTCTCTCTCTCTCTCTCTCTCTCTCTCTCTCTCTCTCCCTCTCTCAAAATCAGTAAAAATATTTTTTAAAAAGGTGAAGGGATCAAGAAACAAAGCAAGCAACCAACCAACCAAAAAAAAAAAAAAGACCCCATAGACGCAGACAATAGCATGGTGATTACTAAAAGGGAAAGGGAATGGGAAAAGGCAGTAGAGAGTATAGTGGGGATAAATGGTGATGGAAGGACACTTGACTTAAGGTGGAGAACACAAAATACAATATACAAATGATATAGAATTATACCCTTAAAAGCTATATAATTAAGCAAGGCCACTCCAATAAATTCAATTAAAAATCTATAAAATGTCTCTTAAAAAAGAGAACTTTGCCTTCTTAGGAATGTATTTGATAAAGTTGAAAGATTTAAAAGGAATATTTGATTTTCTTATTTTTAATTTGGGAGCTAATAAAATCCCCTCCCACTAACTAATACAAGGTGATCCATGGATTGGAAGATGTCCTTTGTGACACAGATGTGTAAAATGGTGGAGCCAAGTTTCTGTGTCCACCTCCAGCCCCTCTTCTCTCCCTCCATTCATGTATAAATGCTTATCTTTGCAAAGTATCTTTTGACCTTAGATGTGATGTATTGGAGACATCTGTCTATCATGTCGAGCCATGTTGGTGATATGAATCTTTGGCAGCAAGTGGTCTGCTCCTGAGACTGTGGAAATTCACTGGAACCTGGGAGACCTGACGACAGGGACTGTCAGGAGATCAGAGCAGAACCAGCCTGGCTGTCTCTGCACGTCTCTCCTTAGAGGTGTGTGTCTGTCAGAGGTTTGTATCCCCTCCCCCCACAGCGTGTCTCCCAAGATAGAAACCCTGCGTGTCCCTTTTGTTTTACACTGCACCTCGGGCTGTTTAAGTTCAGGGTGAAAAAGGTAACTTCAAATTCTGAAAAGCATTGTTTGGTCTGAGCCCTTGGGTTTGAGGAGGCTGCCAGCTCTAGAGTGGATGCCTCTGGTCTTAGGATACAGTGAGTGTGTGTCTGGGAGCATTTAAATACGTCCTTTTCATACCCTTGCGTATCCAGAGGTAAGATATGGTCATTCACTGCCTGTCACTGCCCCAAACAAAAACATCCACTGTCTACCCTGCTGGAGGCAGGCCTCTCGGTGATTACAATGGAACAGCTTAGCCATGAACTTGACAAGTCAAGGAGTCTGTGTTGGTCACTGAGAATGAATGAGGGAACAGGACTGTGCTATGGCCACCTGCGGAGATGTCAGCTTACACAGGAGCACAGCCCTGACCCTCTCCCAGCAATACCCACACACCGCAGCACTGAGCAATTATTTCTTGGTAGGAGGAGTGAATGTATCTTCTTTTGATCACATTTAAATCCTTATTTAACTAAAAAACATTATTTTTTCTGCCAAGCTCAAGTGACTCAGTGGTTTTGTGTTGACCTATGAACCAAAAAGTTCCCAGTTTGATTCCTGGTTAGGGGACATGCTCAGGTTGCTGGCTGGATCCCCTTAGGGGGCACACAGGAGGCAGCCATTCAATGGTTTTCTCTCATCTATGTTTCTGTCTCTCTATCCCTCTCCCATCCGCTGTCTCTAAAATCAATAAAACAATATTTTAAAAAACAGTTTTCTTAAATCTTAAAAAATCATATATTTTATTACTTAATATATGATGACAAAGAAAAACATGTGACTTTCATGTCTTTACACTATGCATAGTAGGACAAAATACTACCCACAGGTAAATGCCACCTTTCCGGGAAAAGAAGGATTTTTATAGGTGTCTCAGAGACCCGGCATTTCCCGATGGTTTCCAACTCTCATGTCATAATTCTCTCAGTGGTTCATACCCCAAAGTAGTACAAATATTTAATATTGAGGCTTCTTTTTACACATAATGTTTGCCTCTTAGGGATATTCCCTCTTAATAAAAATTGTGTTCATTGTCACCAAATCCCAATCAGTCTTCTCATCTGATTCATTACGTATCAGGCAGGAAAGGACTCATATGCTTCTGTGAAAACCCACAAAAGGTAAATCCATGGGGACACATAGAGATGAGGGACTGTCAGGGCTGAGTGGGGAGGATGAGCAATGACGGCTGCCACCTGGATTGTTCTGGATGAAATATTCTGGAGAGGGATTGTGATATGATGTGATGGTGGCCAAAAATTGTGAATGTACTTCATGATGTTGAAATTGGCACTTTGAAGGATCATAGAATTAAATTTTATGTAATTTAAGTTAAATTTGTTAATAGTATTTTATAAAATTTTATTCAAGATATATTTTATTTTACTCAATAGCATAAGAAAAACCAAATTCAAAGTATATGTAAGATAAACACAAACATTTTGAAAACTGCTATTATTGGGGAGGGAATGCCCTGTCTGCCATGGCAGCTGACACACGCTGAGGCCCAGGACCTGGGACCACAGGCCTCACAGGAGCTGAGGCGAGTTGCCCACAAGCTACAGGTGGTTCCACATCTGGAAGTTCAGTGACAGCTGTGCCTGGAGCCTGCTCTGGCTCAGGAGAGGGCACCAGAGTTGGCGGTTCCTCTGTAGGTGTTTGTGGATCTTGCTCTGGAGCTGCTTCGGTAGATCCAGGAAGAGACCATGTTACCACCATGACTGCCTTTTGTGTGCCTTCCAAGGAAGGAACCTCCAATCTCCATCACTGAAGTCCCAGTTCAAGCCCCCACCCCAGGAAGTCCTCCAGACTGCAGACCCTGGGCACTGACCTGAGCGGCTCTGTGCTCCTGCCTAAGCCCGGCCTCTGGGAGCTCTTCTCTGTGTGGGCAACCACATCCCCTCCCCTCACACACACCACCCACTCCACATGCACAGCTCTCTGACTCCCTTCCTTTTTTCTAGGAGAAGCCCTCAGACCTCTGTCCTCTTCCAGAAATCTTCTGATGTGTGGGATCCAGGGTTTTGCTAGCATTTCAAAATAACAGCTGCATACTCCCCTCACAGCTCTGATTCAAAGCCCACTCACGTTTTGTGCTGGTCCAAAGGTCCACCCTCCTCTTCAAAACATGGGAAGATGCAGTCATAGGTAGAGGAGGCCCGGAGGATGTCACATCGGCTGTCCTGTGGACACTCCGAGCCTGTGCAGCCTAGTGTGACTGAATCGCTCCCGACTAGAAGGAAGGTCTGGAGTGCAGGCTTGGGGTCTGCTCTGTGCACTGGATTATGGTCAGTGCCTAGAGACGTGTCTGTACCTAGAAGAGCCTCTCATATATTCCCTGAATGAATGAGCCCAAACCAGCCCCCACCCCCTTAGATAGCTGAGTGAGCCTGGGGTCCCACTGCTCACCCCTGGGATTTCTAATATGGCTTCACCCAGGACAGGGACCCCTAATGGATGTCTACCCTCTATCAAAAAAGAAAACAGCTTAGCCAGGAACAGAGGAGAATCACAAATGATGATGAGACTTTTTCAAGAGAAAGAGAAAATGGCAAATTATCACAGCCACAGCCCCCCACCCCCCACCCCCAGCAGACCTCTCCAGTGTCCAGGAACCCAGAGACCATTTTCCAGGGAGAACCCCCCGAGCCCCTTCAATAACCCTATGAGGCTGGGCCTAGGCTCTCCCCATGTTCGGAGGACCAAACAGTCAGAGATGCAGTGACCTGAAGACTCACAGCAAGCAGGTGGCTGAGTGACCACTGTGCTGTGGAGGGGCAGGGCTCACCTGGTACATGGATGGTCCCACATATGTTGGTTAGTAGCACATGTTCTGAATTAACACAGAAGGGTGGGTGGGGATGAAGGTGGGGTTGCTGCACAGGAAGGCTGGATATCAGGTATTTGATCAATTTGTCCAGGCGGGGTGCCTGGGGGTTACATGTTATAGGTCCTTTTTTGTCTGTGAGGGTCAAGTTTCTTTGGAAACCAAGTGAGTGGTGCTGGGGCCACTGTTTGGCAGCTAGAGCCTAGGGCTGAACTGACTGGCCTCTGTGTTCTGCTCAGGATGCCCCCCAGGGGAGTCCAGCCCTTGACCTCTGGCCTCTCAGCTCTTGAGTCTGGGCACACAGTGGAGCCGGCTCTCCGGGGCAGTAGAGTCCTGGCTTCCAGGAAGGGCAGATAGAGAAGGTGAGGACAGTTCTCGCTGGGAGTGTTAGGGGTCCTCAAGCCAAAGCACACCTTCCATGATTCTCCAGCTCAGCACTCCTGCCTGACCTCCCACCCCCAGAGAGTTCTGGTTAATCAGCAGAGCAGTTGGGGCTCCCAAGGGGGGCACCACATTCGTTTCCGGGCTGTGAGCACATTCGTACTTAAGAAGGTTTCTCTTTGTGTTTCCAGGGTCGGTCTCTGTTCTAAACTGAAATGTCAACAGAAAAGCAGGTGAGCCCTCAAGTGCTTGGCATCGGCAGGGCCACAGGCAGGGCTGGAAGGTGGAGTCAGGAGTGTCTGGAGATGCAGGTGGGGAAGTGCTGGACGTGGGAAGACCCTGGGCTTCCAGCTGGAGGAACTTCCCGTCATTCCACACCACATCTTCGATGAGGACTCGCAGCATGTTCTGCTGGTGCTGGCCCTGCAGAGGCGGTGGCTTATGCCCTCCAGGCACTGGCTTTGATTTCATGTCCCTTCCTTGATTTTCTTGGACAAAAACAACACCTTCTTATTCTTCTCCTTGGAGACACTGTCATGGACATGTTGGACGTGGCTGCAGCCTCACCACTGCTGGGCAGCCTGCTGATCTAGAGAGACTAGACGGCGCACTTGAGTGTGTGTTCGGTGGTAGCCAGGTCTTTGTTCTCCAAGTGGGCTGGGCTGCCCTCGAATAATCTACCTTAAGCCCCATCGGCTCAGCATTAATGCCCTGCCTGGGGGCCTGGGGGAGGTGGGTGGGGTGGGCAAGGCCTCCTTGTTGGCCGCAGATCTGTATGGTGGGGTGGACGAAAGCACACAGAAGCCCAAGGGGACTGCATCATCTGTGTCTCCTGACTTGGCCGAGGGCAGTTCCACTATTCCAGGTTACACCACCCCCATGAAGGGAATGAGGTGGAAGGACTCCTCACTGGGGCTCTCCTGTTGTAGGTGAGCATGGCTTCCTTGAAGAGCAGCCTGTGGACACAGTTGGCCCCCTGAATGTACTGTGTGATTCTCAGCACCATTCCCAGAGTGTCCTGCATGGTGCTCTGGGCCTACAGCTTGGGAACAGGCCCTGCCAGGCCAGGTCGTAGAAGAAGTTGGGGAGTGGTAATTGATGGAGCGCAAGTGCCTAGCCATGGGGTGTTAAACCGGTGGTGTTCCGGGGCGTGGGGCTCCCTTCTCCGAGTCCCGCAAGGGAAAGAGAGCGTGAACCGGTTCCTTCAAATGGAGGAGCCTCGGGGATTGAGAAAAAATGAAAGACAGACACAAAATAGAAAGGACAGCTGGGCCTGGGTGGGCTTCTGTCCTCTTCTGGCAGAGAGGCAGAGAAGACCAAGTCCCAAGACAGCGTGTTTATTTTATAGTCCTAATTCCCCAAAATATCAGGAGGTTTCACCAAAACTCAAGATAAGGGAGGTATTCCAGGTACTTGACTGAATTTACATAATAAAAACCCAGTCCTGGCACCAGGGCTTTGAAGAGTCCAGCTGAAGGCATTCTCACCTTTTGGCCAGAAATGCCCCCAAGGTAGGGCTATGCCCAAGCCTTGGGTTCAGTCAACATAACTTAAGAAAGCCATGGCGCCTTCCCTGGCAGGGGGCCTCCCACAGGTGGATGATCAGGAAGCACATGGAGCCCTGTCAGTTGGGCTTCTCATGTGACAGTAGCTCCATGGAGACCCACAGCACAGCTCTGAAGTACTGCTGTGCTCCCGCCACCACGATCTTCATGGTGGCTGAGAATTGTGGGAACAGTATTGCTGCATCCATGAGACCATACAGCTGAAGGCCACATGGACCTCAGCCTTGGAGCAGGTGCACACCCCGGGCCGCATGTGTTGCTGCAGGACCCAGACAGGAACTTGCCCTGCCAGTCGGAGGCGCTGAGGAGGAGGAGGTTCTGGGGCAGCTGGTGGTCAGAGATGAGATGTAGTTCACCTGGTCGTACACCATCTCCCTGGGGATCTGCAGCTGGCTCAGCGGGTAAGGGCAGTTTTTGTTGTCCAGGCTGTTGGCCCGCTTGTTCCTGGCGGTGCCACCTGCCGCTCCTTCAGGGGATGTGCTCCAGCCCCAGCAGCCCGCCTGCTCCCCCTGGGATCTGGTGGAGAAGATGAGGAGAGACTCAGTTTTGGTGACGCACCCACAGTGTGGCAGCTTCTCAGTGAACAGGTCCAGGGCAGAGATCTCTGCTTCTTGACAGTCCTAGGGCTGTGCCAGCCGGTCCTTTGGGTAGGTGTGCTGTTGGCCACCGAGTATGAGACACTGTTCCTTGGAGCTCATGTTCTCTTTCACCTGGATTGGACCTGGAGGCTCCTCCTGGCGCTGGCACTGATGATCTGGCTCTCTATCTGACAGCTCGGCTGGGACAGGTCTTCTAAGTGTGGCCTGAGCCAGGGATTCAGGGTCCTGAGGACACTCATGGGTTGCTCTCACTAGGGTCCCCTAATGAATCGTACAGCAGATTCAGGTCCTCATCCTCCGGGACCTTCTCCGAAGACTTCTGCTGTAGATCCAGGTCTTCCTCCCACTCTCGGACCCTGCGAAGCCACGCCCCAACTTTCTTTTGGGCAGCTTCTTCCCTGGTCATGAATGGCATGAGTTCGCCTTGGTGCTGCTCCTTGCCTTCTCCCATGTCCAAGTCCTCCTCCTTCTCCTGGTCCTGCCCGTGCCCGGAATCAAGGCTGTCCAGCTGCTCAGAGATTTCATGAACCCTGGACTTGGCCTGCTGGGTGCTGTCCTTGGGGTCCATGGGCAGGCTGGACAGGGAGGAGATGCTCACCTCAGCCACGTGGGCAGATGCCTCCCTGAATGGGTTGTAGAGCCTCAAAACCTGGACATCTTCAGGGGCTCGCTGCAGCACCGCGGCCATGTCGAGGGTGCCCACGGCGAGTGTCTGGTAACCCAAGATGGTCTGGTTTTCCAGACGAAGCTTCTTCTGCAGCATGATTTGCAGCTTATTGCCCTCCTGCTTGAGGGAGTGGTGGTACTGCAGGGAGAAGGTCATTGCCAGGTCGGTCTTTACTGGTCTCGTCGGGGGCAGCACAAGCTCATCTGACCTCAGGACGCACTTACTGTCCTTCAGCCTCACAGCGATCACTACAGAGGTGAGCTCCTTTTCCAGCACCCTGAGAATCAGCAGTTTGGTCAGGGTGAGGCTGCATAGCCTGGGCACACAGGTGGGGCTGGAGTAGTCGACCTCCCAGGTTGCAAAGATGTTCATGGGCACCTGTGTGCTGCAGGCAGCTGGCATGTTGTCTAGGCCAGCGGGTGGTGATGAAGCTGTAGCTGCAGGGCCCATGGCGATCTTATTTCTACCCTGTGTTGGGACAGAGGGGGCACATGCCATCAGAGGCAGCTCATAAACTGCCAGGTGGGTTGGGGGCTGCAGCTCAGACTGAACCCCCAGGCACTCAGTGATTGGTGGCAAGAGGTGGGGCAGGAGGGACCAAAGGGGCCACATACTAACCTGGTGGCCTTGCAAACTCAGAGACAGAAAAGTAACCACAAAGGATGGTCTGAAATTAAAACTTTCAAACTAAAAGCAGTTTCTGGTGGGCAGTCACATGCTAGACCTGCATCTTCCCTGAGCAGGGTCCATCTTTACCTTAACTGAGTCTGTCTATTTTCTTTTTGCATCTAGAATGACATATCCTTGGTGTGTCAACGTAATTTTCCTTTATTCAGACCCTCAAAGCACAGACACCGCCCTGCTCTCTGCAGAGACCACACTAGCCCATTGTACAGAGTCCATCATTGACTGTTAACTACCCTGCACACACCTCAGTGAAAGAAGTGCGTGTCTATCATTTTACCTTTTATCCAGGCCCAGAGACCTCCCTGCTTTGCTTTCTCCTGGCTCCCTCATCTATCACCCATGGATTTCATGGGACCCACGTAGGTCTCCTGTTTGAATTTTAATGTATAAAATAAGGTGCAAAGCTGCCATTCTCCAGAGCATTATCTCCATCTGTTGAGATTTTGTTTCCTGGCAATTGGTGACACTGGCTCAAATAACCTCACTAATATTCTTCACAGGTTTGAAAATTTCTCACACTGACATGAGAAAATATTCCTGGCAGGAAAAGTAGACTTGTAGGTGGGGACTGATGAAACACATTAGTACCTGAGGTAGTTTCTTAGCAGAGGAAGGACAGCACCTCCCTGTTTTAACAGCATCAGTCCTGGGATTTCTGACAGAAGATCCCATTCTAAGATGGGAACACAGAGGCTTTTCCTGGGGTGAGAGGGTCTGGATATGAGGACAAGTGGGGTGTTCAGGACAGCACTGTTGACATGGCAACAGAAGGGGATCATGTCCAAGTCCCACAGCAGTGAATAGCTAGATAGCCAGTCCTGATAACAGGTCCCCCTCCTGGTATGTTGTGCAGCCCTGGGAGGCCCCAGCTCCTGACCTAGAGGGGCCACAGGGATGTGGTCCTCGGGGCAGCAAATGGCAAAGCAACAGACTTGGTACCATGATCCCCATGTCCTCTTGGGAAAAGCATCCCTATTAATCATTATGATGTGTAAGAGCGGGAGAAGGTGTGTAAGGATTGTCAGGCCAAGGTGGACACATGGAGATGGGCATTAAAAAGGAAAAGTCTGTAGAAAAATGCACAAATACTCTTGACTGAGCATAAAGTGAAAGGAAGCAAAGTCTCTCTTCTGATATTCCTAAAACTTTGTGGGCAGTGACTTTGCATCTCATCTGAAAGGGGCTGAACAGTGAGAGTGGGTTGGGAGGAGGAGATGGGAACCCAGATTCCATTGGAAATTAGAATCCGGGAGGGATCTCAGGGGAGTCACAGGGCAGCTTCTGGAACCCAGGGACCCCTTTGATTGCAAGGGGTCCTGAAATCTGGGTCAACCCAGCACCTAGACTCACCCTGCGGCCCTGCTGCACGCTGGACAATGAATGGGGCACCTGTGCCTCCTGCAGGGGCATGGAGGTGAGGACTCCATCCGTCAGCTCCTCTTGGTTCTCCTGTGAGGAGCTCTGTAAAGACAGTTCCCAGTCACCAGGAGGAAAGCCTCAGAGCCCTGTTTTGCTGGTTCTGTGGCCCCTGTGACCCTCCACTCCAGACACACACACACACACACACACACACACACACACACACACTGTGATCTGCTGAGACATCCCCTGTGGAGGAAAGGGTGTGACAGCCTGAGGTCTAGGATTCCCATTGGCACAGGTAAGGGACCCCTCTGGAACCCCACCTGCACCTGCCTGCCCTGTCCTGGGGTGTGACCATGGCAGGACTGCTAGGTTGTCTGAGACCCAGCAACCTCTTTCTGTCCCGGGGGGATGTGGGCTGCACAGGGATGGCGCACAGAGGTGGCCTGGCCAGGATTGTTCTGACCCCGGCCACCTTGTGTTACCTGAGGCCAAAATCTAGGAAGTGGATAGATACGTCGAGAAGGACGGTTCAACAAACGTCGGAGCCGTCCGAAAAAGCTCTCACTGCCGGGTCTCCGGAAGCAAGAGCACCAATCACGGGGAAAACAGGAAGAAAACATCTTGCTCTGGCAAATGCCTCTTGGCAAGTGAGCTGCCTGGTGGGCTAGATGTGGTTGCCTGGTTACGGGGGTTGCAAGTCCTATTGGATAGTGACCTCATACCTGGGATTGTCTTCCCTGAGTCCCCTCATCCCATGACAGCTATGCCAGTAGTCCTGTGGGCTGCTGTCTGCAGACCCCTCTTCTCCACGAAACACCTTCTCTGTGCACAGTGGCACCAGCACACCCCTCTGCCCAGCCCCCTAGAAGCTCTGGGTGCAGCCAGGGTCCCAGATTTGAGGAGACAGACCTGGGCTCAGAGTCAACCCCTCAGTCTTACCTCTCCTTGATCCTGGATAAGTCATTGTGCCTGTCAGGGCCGTCTCTCTCTTGCCTGCACAATGGGTTATGGAGCAAGAGCTTCTTAGGGCTGTACAGGCTCATGTGGGGGAGGAGCTGTAATGTAGGAGGAGGACTTTCACATGTAGGTAGTGCCTCCAACCTCTTTTTCCTTCCTGTTGTCACCTCCTCTGTGTCTGCTTTTCTTCTAATCCCACCCAAGGTCATCATATCTTGAGTGTGTGTGTGTGTGTGTGTGTGTGTGTGTGTGTGTGTGTGTGTACAGGCCAGTGCTCCCTTCCTGGATCCCAGAACAAAATGGCCCCCACATAGGGAAGAACAGGCAGGAGCTGCCCAGTATGTCAGGATTTCTAAATTCCAGGCCAACTCTGTGGGGAGGTGGGAGCCTTGGCCTGGAAGGTCTGAAGATCCCTGAACTCTGGACTCTGAATATCATGTACCCCAGATAGTCCCTGTCTGATTCTGGGCCTCAGTTTCCTAATTATCCAATGAGGATGTGATTCAGAACTGCACATGTGTGAGCTCAGCCTAAGAGCCCAGCTCCCTCCCCGCTGGGTGGGCTGTGGACAGAGGCACGCCTCTGTGGTTCCAGGTATGGGCACCTTTTCAGACAAATTCTGGACAAATGCCTGGCTAGACTGCTCACCATCTCCCCCATGCCATCTCCATGTCTGCACACGATTCCACCAGCACAGCCTTTTCCAGAGCCCTGAGGAAACCTGGGGGCACCTAGGACCCCCCTTTGAGGACACAGCTGGGTTTATCTCAGGCTCTGCATTCTGACTGTCTGTGATCCTGGGCAAGGCATGGACCTCCAAGGTCAGCGGTTCTCTCCTCAGTGACTCCCATGGTCTCCACCTTCCTCGTGTGGTGTGAATGTGTGCCTCCCCGTAAGTGTGGGTGTCAGTAGTGACTCCATAGAAGACGGCAAAGGGATCCAACACGACCTCCATGATTTGGTCCTAAAAGTCAGTGCCTGGCCCAGCCAGAGTGGCTCAGTTGGTTGAGTGTCGTCCTGTGCAGCAAAAGGTTGCTGGTGTGATTCCATGACAGGGCACATGCCTGGGCTATAGGTACAATCTCTCGTTGGGCGGATACAGGAGGTAACTAATCTATGCTGTTCTCTTGCATGCATGTTTCTCTATCTGTCTCTTTCCTTTTCTCTCCGTATAAAATCAATTTAAAAAAATTTTTTTTCAAAAAGTCAGTGCCTGTTCACTTGCTCACACTGAACTGTTTTCTCTCTGTCTGTCTGTCTCTGCCTCTATCTCTCTCCACACTGAGGAATAAGTCTCTGTGCTATGAGTTGCTGTCTGGAGAGACCCACATGGCCTAGCACTGAATGAGGCCAACAGACAGAGAGGAAGTCAGGCCTTCCATCCAAACTGAATCCTAAAGACCCCCCCTCCCCTGAGTGAGCTCAGACCCTCAGTGACACAGATCCTGCCTCAGGTGAGACCACAGAAGTCCCAGCTGAGCCCTGCGGGATTCCTCGTCACAGATGTGTGAGCTAATAAGTGTGTGTTGGTTAAGTCTCTAGTGTGGGGTAACTCTCAGCAATAGGTCACTAGCACAGCTGTCCCACACCAGGCCCTGGGGCTGCCCTCCCTCCCTCCCTTATCTCCTCCCAGTTCCCTCCAGCCACCCCTACCATCTTTCTAACCTCCTCTCTATCCAGACACTTTCTGCCTCCAAGTGTCTGCACAGCAGTACCTTCCGCCAGGCTAACTACACCTGAGTGTGTGCAGGGCTGGCTCCTCTGGTGCTGCTGCTGGGAATATAAATGCCACCTCAGTGCAGCCTTCCAGCCCCTCACCCAGGAGTCTCCAGCCCTCCTCGCAGCACCTGCTCCCTTTCCACACAGCCACTGCTCTTCCCTCTCACGTGACTGAGTCTGCGTGGTTGTGTCCACCTGCCCTGCAGCCTGTGAGCTCCTAGAGGACAGGGCCTATGGTTTCTCCGCATGGACCAGTGTGAGTGCTCAGGGCACAGAAAAGCAGACCCATCCACCACAGACCAGCTCAGTTCTCAGAGTCAAATTGACTTTGTCATTTTAAATGGCCTAGAAGGATAACCATGCAAGTTCATCCTGTGGTTTAATCCTCTTGTGGGGGGATTACCGTATGCTGGATTATGGAAAAATCCCCCAAAATTTCCATAGCGTGTCACTCTATGTTTTCCACATACCAGTGCTGGTGGGTGGGGGAGGATGCTCAGATTGGAGAGATGCATCCTTCTGTGGTCACTCAAGAACCCAGGTTCTTCCATCATAGGCCTTCTTCATCCCTAGGACCACCCCCAGCGCCCCCCTCTCCCCCCCGCCGCCCATGTGCTTCCATCAGCCCAAAGGGACAGGTCACAGAGAAGTGCATGCTGGGGGATTGTATCCACGAGGTCTGCCATGGTGTTCATCAGTCCCTGTCCTCCCCCACTGACAATGGCAGCTCATAGGGCAGCAAGGGGGGCTGAGATGTACCATCCAGCTGTGCACCCAAAGTCAGGTGAATGGATTCGATGGACAATTAAAGGTCTCTGCCACCGTGAGTAACTCATTTAGAATTAAGGTGCTGCTTACGTCTTTACTGAGTGTTCACTGTATGCCAAGCGCTGTGCAAAGAGCTGGATGGAGATCTGATTGAGCAGCATCTTGGCCTGGAATGAGCTTCTGATCTAAATAAGCAGGTAAGACACGAGGTCCCGGGATTTTAAGGGAAAAGAATAGGGTGCGTGCGCTCTGGAAGGTTAGTGAATGATTCCACATGTGGAAGCTACCTGGAGCTCATAGCAGCCGAACTGCACTTTCAGAGGCAAACAAGATGTGGTTGGCCAAGAGGTCGGCAGCCGGTCAGTTATGAACAATGTGCCATAAGAGGGCTGTGCAGCCATGCAATCATAGGTTCAAAATTATTAAAGGGCAGGGATAACATTCATGTTAAATGAACGGGGAGTGGGAATATTGGGTGACCCCATATTTGGAATAACTTTGTGTTTAAATGTAGATGAAAGTTTACAAATAGGTTGAGGGTAGTGTCTTCTAAACTGTTCGTTGTTTAATCAGAAGGCTTCCATCAACATGTTTTGGTTTATGTACTATTTTTTTCAACTAGACATATGGCACTGTGATGTAGGCCCATAATCCCCACACTTCCCTGCTGCTGCCCTGGAGTCCAAGAGCTGGGACCTGGTCTGACTCTTCTGTCCTGGAACCCAGGGCCTGACTCAGGAGCTCAATGCAGACTCCCTGAAATGCCAGACTTGGGACAAAGCCTGTGTCTTCCTAGTGTGAAATGACGGGACAATGACTTCTACTGGAAGGCACCCACAGTACTGACTCTGACCGATTTTATTTTGGTCTGAAGGCAAGCCCAGGCAAAGGCTCACTTTGGTGTCTGCTTCCATTGCTGACAGAACCATGAGCCCCACAACACGTGTGCCATGTCTCACTGGTCCCCTGGAGGGCAGTCATTGCAGGTCATGACAATGACCTCAACCCACTTCCAACTTTGACCAGTTGGCCTTCTTCAGCAGGTGCTTCAGGAACTTCAAGGATTTCTCTAAGGAATATTCATTTGATTTTTTTCTTCAATTTAATTTAGAAGCTAATGTAAATCCCCTCTAAGTAACAAAAAATAAGATGATCCACTGCCTGGCAGCTGTCACTTGTGACACAGACATGTAAAATCTGTGTCCACCTTGTGTGTGCACCTCTGTCCCTACCTCTCTTGCTCCGGACATGTATAAAGATCTTTCTCTGTAAAGTATCTCCGACCTTACATGTGATGTATTAGAGACATCTGTCAATCATGTACCCCCATCTTGGTGATGGAGATCTGTGGGAAGCAAGTGGTCCACTCATAAGACCATGGAACAGGCTCTGAAACCTGGGAGACCTGAGGACAGTGACTGGGAGGAGATCTCAGCAGAACCAGGCTGGCTGCTTGCACATCTCTGGTTAAAGGTGTGTGTCTGAGGGAGGTCTGTACCCCCTACAAGTGTGTCTTCTGGGATAGGACCTTACAGGTCAGTTTTTTCACTGGTGCAACCCCCAAGGCCTTGCAGGGGAACAGCAACCATCTTAGTATTTATGGGAAGAAAAACTTGTGTGATTGAAGAGGCTTCACCTCCAGTCTCAGCAACTGTCCCGTAACCTGACGTCTGTGACCGTCACCATCGTCTCACCCACCCACCCTCAGCTCAGCACCTGCTCTGTCCACAGAGAAACGAGTCTGTTCTGACTTAGCGCCTCTCGTTCCCTATTGGAACCTGAAATTCTGCTCACTGCCAACTGCCCTGTTTGCCTTTTTCATGACCCAGAGAAACTGGGTCCATTCACTCGGTCACCTTAAGCTTAGATTTGGGGCTGTTCTCAGACAATGACTTGTCCCATATCTTTGAGGAAAGGGACAAGAGTGAAGACATATTCCGTGTTCTGAGTTTCTGTCCTTGGCGGGGGCACAGCCATGGGCTGCCACAGTCAGAGTCACGGAGCGGCACCCTTTTGGGAGAAGCCAGTGAGCCCAGCTCAACCCGAGGCCTCTGAGACACCAAGTATCAATAAAGGGTCTCCTCTCCCAGATATGGCCTCTTTGCTGCTTTTCTTTGCCTACATAGCTGTCAGAACTGCCACTTCCTGGTGAATCTAATTGTGGGATTTGCAGGGGGATTTACCCAGGAAGGTGCCAGCAGGGCACCCTCCCTCTGGCCTCCAGCGTAAGTGACCCTCTCTCTCAGCAGGGCCTCTTGTCCACAGCTGCCCCTGCTGCCTACCACAGCCCACTGCCAGGTCCCAGGGGTGAGCAGGACAGGCTTCCTGCTGGCCCAGCCATGCTTTCCTTCTCAAGTCTGGATCCGCATCTGAGAATCAAGGGACTTCAGTGAGTGAGCAGGAGCCCAGGTACCAACACGGCGCCTCATACCTACCAGCTTCTGCCCCAGCATGAGGCGGAGGACACAGGGGAGAGGGCACCAGAGAAACAGGGGTTCTGTGGAGGGCATTGGGGACATGTGGGCACTGGAATGAGACACTCAGTTGTGCCGAGAGGCCTGGATCCCTAGTCCTGTGTCCTGGGCTCCTGAGCTGTGTTCTCTCCGTGTGCACCCCTGTGTATTTAACACTGTGTGGGTGTCCCTATGGAGGTGAGAGAGTCACCCTGTGGGCTGAGCTGATCCTCATGGTTTGTGAAAAGCCAGGAGCTGGGGGTCTGGGGAAACCACTTGGTGATGGTGCTCCAGGTATGAGGAGTGAAGCTAGGCCTGGATTCCGGACGACCTCGGGGTTCCCAGTGAGCAGACAGGGCTGAAGGGGAGCAGGGAGGAGGGCACTGAGGGAGGAGTGGAGAGCTATGCTGAGCATCCTAACTGACCGGCCCTTTATCTGTCATCGGAAGGGTCATGTCATTACCCTTGGGCTTTTCAAGGTCATAAAGGGCTCTAGCAGCTGAGGATTTCAGAAACAAGCAGGACACAGGGGCTACCCGAGCAGCGCTGGCTCTCCCCACAGGTGGGGTGTCTCCGTGGTGCCAGCAGGCCAGTCAGCCCTCACCTGTATACACAGGGCCACCTCCAGACACGCTCCTGTTGCTTCAGGAGCCCCCCTCCTAGAGATCCCATCATCCGGGTGGGTCACTCCTCCCTCCTGCCACTGTGTCCTACTAACCCCTCAATCAGGCCACATTCTTTAGGGACAAATTAAGCAACTGTCTCCAAAATCTCCTTCTGTCCCACCTGCAGGAATCTCGGGACTTGTCCATGAGGTTGCCTCCTCCACCTCCTCCTCTCCCCGTTCCATTAGCACCTCAGTGCTGAGACCATCACCTCCCTCCCCTTCAGGGACATCCTGTCCTCACCATGCTCTGCAGCTTGTCATCATTTAGGACACGTCCGACTTCTCCCCGCCTCCCCCTCACTCTCTCCTTACTATTGTCCATGCCCTTCCCTTTCTCATTCCACCTGCTCTCAAACTCAGGAACATCTGCTTCCCTTCTCTCCTCCTGCACCAGGACTGCGGGTCACTGCTAGGGACCACCATGCCAGGGCTCCCAGAGCTGGTGTCTGCCTTGCTCTCTGCTCAGCCCTCCCTGTTCCTGTCCTGGGAACCAACCCCCTGATGATCCCAGTACTTGCAACCCCACCCCCACATCCCTTATTGTATCCTGACTCAATTCCATTTTTCTAATTCTTCCCTCTGCCGGAAATGTCTCTCAGTGCCTGGCTGCCTGGTTAATATCATGTATCTCCACTGACTAGAAATGGCACGTTCTCTATAGGGACTCTCTTTGGAAGTGGACACACAATACTTCTCCACAAGGAAATGTCCTCTTCCTGTCACCCTAAGCCCACGTGTACTATGGGAACCACATGACATCCTTGTCCTCATATCTCTGTATTCCAACGAGAATGGTGATGGAAAGGATTTCAGCATCGCTGGTCTCTAGTGCTTAGCAGTTCCAGCACACAGGACTTACTCTAAAACCATCTCTTTGTTAAAATGTATTTGTTCAAATTCTGGCCCATCCCATCTACTGTTAACAGCAATCCTAAATGTAAACAGGCCCGTGGCCTCTAAGGTAGACCTACCCACCCTTTACTTCTCCAGCCTTTGTTTAATCTCACAGTCGGAGAAAGATAAATATCACATGATCTCACTCATTTGTGGAATATAATGAACAACATAAACTGATGAACAAAAATAGATCCAGAGACAGAGAGGCATCAAACTGATCCTCAAATCTCAGCGGGAAGGCAGGGGAGAGTGGGGGGTAAAGTAAGAGTTCAACCAAAGAACTTTTATACATGCACATAGGCATAGCCACTGGACACAGACACTGGGGGTGTGGTGGGGATGTGCTGGGGGGTGGGAGTGGCCAGGGAGGGTTCCATGGGGGGGGGAGGAAACATATGTAATACTTTAAACAATAAAATAATAATAATAATAATAATAATAATAATGTTAATTCCTCTTAGAAAAAAAAATAGTGCTCTTTTTGGGTCTCAGAACAAAGCACCCCCGTCCCCCATCCCACCCCAGCCCCCAGATACAGAGAAACAGGCAGGAGCTGCCCAGTATGTCAGGATTTCTAATGTTCAGACCAACTCTGTGGGAGGTGGGAGCCTTGGCCTGGAAGGTCTGAACATTCCTGAACTCTGGGCTCTGAATGCCATGGACATTGGGGAATATCTGCCACTCTATGGACATCAGTTCCCCAATTTTGCATGAGGGTTGGGCTCAGAACTGCATAAGCCTGAGCTCAGAACAAAGGGCCCAGCTCCCTCCACCCTGGGTGGGTATTGGACAGAGGTGCCTGCATGCGGTTCCAACTCTGGGCTCCTTTTCAGACAAATACTGGCCAAATGCCCATCTTACCTGCTGAATGCTCACCACGTCCCCCATGCCTCTCCATGTCTGTGCATCATGCCACCTGCAGATCCTTTTCCAGACCCACCGAGGAAACCTGGGTGCAGCCAGGACCCCAACTTGAGGACACACCACCGGGTTCATCTCAGGCTCTGTTGGGCTCAGTATCTTGTTCATTTATTTCTAAATACATATTACCCTTCAGGGAAAAGCATGTGTGGGTATCACTGATTTCATAAAACAAACAAACAAAACACCTCTCCCTATCAGTTGAATTGGGGCAGATTTTTATTAACAAAGATATGTATTTGCTAATATTCCTATAATATTCCCTAGTTGGAAATAGGTTTTGATTAAAAACAGACATTGGTTAATTAAATACTCCTGCCATTTGCACAGAAGCTTTACTCTAAAGGAGAAGACAATTAGTTGGGTGTGGTTAGGAACAAATAAAGTAGCCCCGGTATCTACAGGGATCTTAGTGGCTTCTCTTTCTATGATAATTTCACCTGCTCCCAAACTATCAGTGAGAAGGGGAAACACCCATGGATCAACCCTATGGTTGTTTTTGTGGGGTTTTTTTTTCCTTTTTCTACATCCTATTTCAGTTTCCTATGATTCTAACAGTGGACAGACTTCTCTACAGGAATTTTCTTGCAAACCTTATTTAGAAAGTGTGTTGTATTTGCTGGCAGAAACCATTAGTTATATTAGTTGGAATCGGTTAGAATAGCCAGGATTACATGTTCTAACAGTTAAAAGTCTCTGTGAACACATCAGGGTCATTGAGAGAATCAGGAACAATTGCTGGTTCCTCTCTTGCTGAGACAAGCTTTTCTCCAAAGGGAGCTGTTAGAATTCCTATTCTCATTTTCCCTGAAGTCAGTAGGGAAGGGCAGTGGAGGGGACTGAAGGGGAAGGAAAAAGGGAGGGTAAAGGGCAAAGGATATACTAGGGAGCTAGAGAAAGGGGAAGAATGGGGTGTTGGCATTTATTAGCTTCAGAAGAGTTCAGCAACAGTTTCTAAAATTTCTAATTCCTTAATTTTTTAAAAAAGAATTTATATGTGCTTCTCCTTAGAATCTCCTCATTTCCAAATCAAGATATGCTTTCATTCATTCACTCAGTTTAACGTTAGACCTGGCATTTTTCTAATTTTTATTGCATGGCAAAAAATTAATTAAGGCACACAAATAAAACTGCATTTTGGCAATTTTTAAGAGGATATTTTCTAGTTAAATCTTTCCATTTCTGTAAAGCACTTGCAAGTAAAGCTTCCTATCAGGAGTATTAATGAGGGCTGGGATCTGGCATCGCCTGGCCTTGGAGGCACAAACCCATGTTAATTTTAGGTCTGTTTTGTTGTTGTTTTGTAGTTGTGTGTGTGTGTGTGTGTGTGTGTGTGTGTGTATGTGTGTGTGTTGTTTTTTTGTTTGTTTGTTTGTTTGTTTGTTTGTTTTACTGATATTGCAGAATCTGAGCAAATTTTCTAGGATTGTTATGTAATGTAGTTGGTCAACGTGTGTTGCTTATGGGTTGAGCTCTATTTGGCTCTCACCCCTCAAGTCACATTCAACCCTCTGATGTGCCTCGGCTTATCTCCCTGCTGTCTAACACAACCAGAGGGTCAGGGAACGGTTGACCAAACCTTTGGGTGCTCCCCCACAGAACCAGTCACTTTAACTGCAGTTGAGTTGAAATTTTGCTTTGGGGCTCCTGCACGTCATGAGGAATAACCGCACACCTCCACAGAGATTCTTAGTCCCCTCAGAATACCTAATACTCGGGCTGGAGGGAGGACATGACCCTGTATTTTTTGGAGCTGATTGAGTTCAACTCTAATTTATACAGCAAAGGTTTTTTTTTCTCAGATTCTCAGAAAGCAATTCCAGTTGGAAAACCACAATTCAAAACCAGCCACCCATTGTTCCTCCTGTCTTGTCTTAGCCTAAGTTAATCTTAGTTCCACCTGGGGAACCAGTGGGTTCAATGGGTCTTTTGTTGAATCTTAGCACCTGGTCCACAGTATGGTCGTGGTGGGGTCTGGGGGGGAGGCGGGAGTGGGGGGTGGTTCTTTGGAATCCTGACCCACTACGCCAAGTAAATGTCAAAGTAAGAAACACTCAAACCTTCGAGGATTTTTTGTGAGTTTATTTAAGCCCAACCGTCAACAATTGGTGGGAAGAAAATCTCAGCGGATTGAGACAATGCTCTGAAGAATGGCAGTTTTGCACCTTATTTTATACATTACAATCAAAACAGGAGCTGTATGGGGGTAACATGAAATCCAGTGGTGATACATTAGGGTCCCAGCGAAATCAAAGTGGGGAGTCCTCTGGGACTGGATAAACATTAAAATGACACAGACCTACTTCTTTTACAACCTATAGGTGGATAGAGGAGAGTTACAAGTCAATAATGAACTCAGTAACAATGAGGGCATTTGTGCTCTCCGTGGAGCATTGCCTATGCTTTGAGGGGTCCGGAAAAAAGGGAAATTCCCTTGAAATTCCAAAGATATGTTATTGTAGATGCCAAAAGGCAATAGACAGGCTCAGTTAAGGTAAAGATTGACCTTTGTCTTTGTCAGGGAAGATGCCAGCCTAGGACATGACTACCCAAAATAAACTGCATTTAGCTTAAACATTTTCATTTCAGAACATCCTTTGTGATAACTTCAGGTCTCTGAGTTTGCAAGAACACCACACAGGCCCTCCCTGAGCTAGTCAGTGAGCATGTGGTCCCTTTTTGCACACACTGTCCTTGGAGCACTCGTGTCCCACCTCCTGACAACAATCACCGAGTGCTTAGGGGTTCAGTCTACACTACAACCCCCAACCCACCTGGCAGTTCATAAGCTGCCCCTGACGGAATGTCTCTCCTCTGGCCCAACACAGGAAGGGAAACCATCACCCCGGCATACAGAAAGGACCTGTATGGTGCAAATGCTGCATCTTCCTTGATGCTCACAGTCCAGGTCTCCACCCCACACCACCACCGCACCCCCACCTCCACACCCAGACTCAACACACCAATGCCCAAGAATTTGTTTGCTACCCGGGAGTTGGACAGCCCCAGTTTCAGGTTCGTGCCCAGATTGTGCAACCTGACCTTAATGAAGATGGTGGTCTTCAAAGAGCTGGAGAAGGACCTCATCTCCATGGTGATTGCCATGAAGATGCAGGGCTCCAACCTCTAATCAGTGGTGATCACCGTGAAGAAGCAGAGCTACAAGCACATCCTACAGGAGTATGCTGTTCCCCAGTGGACAACTGGAGACAGACCTGGGGCTCACCTCACTGCAGGACCCCCACTTCCTCAAGAGAGAAGGCAAGAAGCTACAGTTCCTGTGTACTGGAGGAAGCGCTTTAAGAACCAGACCATCTGGAGCTACAAGATACTCTTCTGTGGGCACCATCCACATGGCCGAGGTCAGGCAGCGACCCCTCAAGGGTGGCCAGGGGCTGTGCCTCTGCAGCAGCATCGAGGAGGCTTCTGACAAAGTGGCCGAGATCTGGGTCTGCTCCCTGTCCAACCAGCCCATCCACCAGGAGGACAGTGCCGTACAGGCCAGATGCAAGGCCAAGTCAAGGGTTAAATACTCCGAGGGGGTATATCAGAGCGTCTCCTCTGAGCAACAGGCCAGCAACGATGCCATCCATGGGCCGGACCTGGCTGAGGAGGGCATTGGCATGGGGATGCCCAAGAAGCAGCGGCCATGGATATCAGGAAAGACACCCATTACCAGGCCACACAATGTCAGGGAGAAAGTCGTGGCATGGCTGGGCAAGTTCAAAGTGTTAGAGGAGGCTATGGGCTCGAGCAGGACATAGCAGAGCATGTCCCCGAGTTGGAGGAGGATCTGGACCTTCTATTTAACACACTGCAAAACCCCAGGGACAGTGGCCCAGACATGGAGGATGATAACAGCACCCTCAGCACCCCCAAGCCCAAGCTCAGCCTGTACTTCGAAGGCTTGGCACACTGCAGCTCACGGACAAAGACAGGGAGCATCCACAGGGCCCTGAGCAAGAAGGAGTCTGCAAATAAATTTGGCCAAAGCGTGAGAGAAAACATGAGCCTCAGGCATCAAACAGCCCAGCGACAGTGTTTGGAACACAGTGGCCTACAGCACCCGCAACCCCAAGGTCGCCTGGGTCTGTACCTCCTCCATGACTAGCCAGCCATGAAGACAGTGCCATGCAGGCCAGCCCAAGGCCAAGTCCACAGATCAGTACTCTAAGGAGGAGTATGAGAGCTTCTCTGAGCAGGAGGCCAGTGAAGATGACGTCCATGGGTAGGACCTGGATAAGGACAACTTTGACATGGGGAAGCCCAGGAAGCAGCAACTATTGAAAATCACAATTTCCATGACAAGTCATCCAAACTTAAATCAGAAATTTGTGGCTTGGCTGAGCAGGGCCCAAGTGTCAGAGGAGGCCCTGGACCCGGAGCAAGACCCTACAGATCATGGCCCCGAGTGGAGGAAGACCTGCACCTTCTGTCTGACATGCTAGAGAACCAGCGACAGTAGCCCAGACAGGGTGGATGATGAGAGCCTTCTCAGCACCACCAAGCCCAAGCTCAGGCCATCCTGCGAAGGCCTGTCACATTCCGTTCTAAAATGGACATGGGGACCATCCATGGTGCCCAGAGCCAGGAGGAGCTTCCGAGCCCTAGCAGGTTTCGCTGAGGGCTAGTGTGTTGGCCCACAGAGTAAAGGGTCCCAGGTTTGATTCTGGTCAAGGGCACACCTGTCTCGATTACAGGCTTGATCCCCAGCCTTGGTCATGGCACGTACAGGAGGCAACCAATCCATGTCTCTCTCACATTGATGCTTCTCTCCCCCTCTGTCCCTCCCCTTCCCTTCAACTTTCTCTAAAAAATTAGTGGAAAAATAACCTCCGAGAGGGTTAAGAAAACAAAGTAAAACAAAGGAGCCTCCTAGTCCAGCTGCAGTGCCCGAGAAGACCAAGCTCAGGCAGCAATAGCCAAGTGACAGTGTCTCCCACTCAGTGCCCCAGAGCTGCCCACCCAGGGGAGCAGCCAGCACCGCCCAAGGACAGCCCGGAGGCAGAGACCTCGGCCCTGGACATGCTCACCAAGAAGCTGCTGCCCAGTGGGCGCATCACCAAGACTGTCTCTCATCCCTTCCACCAAGGCCAAGGGGAAGCATCCTGGCCACCATGGCTGGGCAGGTACCTGAAGGAACAGCAGACGGCACAGCCACAGAACAAGAAGGCCAAGAGCCCAGACAGTGAGCGTGGCTGGACCCAGGGAGCCAGCTGCAGATCCCAGGAAGACCACGTACAACCAGCTGAACCACATTCCCATCTCTGATGACCAGCTGCTGGAGAACATCATTCTTGTCAACACCTCCGACGGGCAGGAGCAGTTCCCCTGGGACATCCTGTGGGGGCACACGCTGCCTTGCTGTGAACCTACTCCATGGCTGACGTCCAGGTGGCCTTCAGTTCCATCATCTGGCAAATACAGAGATACTGTAACCATAATTCCCAGCCCCCGAAGCCGGTGAAGATCCTGGTGGCAGGGGCACAGTACTACTTCAGCGCTGTGCTGCGGGTCTTCCTGGAGCTGCTGTCCTACAAGATGCTCGACTGGCTGGGCTACATGAGCTTCCTGGTCATCCTGCTGGGTTCCCACCCCGTGGCCAGGTACCTGGGCTCCATGCATTACTGCTACCACAGCTTCTTCCGGGACCTGGCCTGGTGGGACCTGTTCCATAGTCTGGAGGCCCAGAGCGCCATACAGGACACGCTGGACATCGTGACGAGAATCACATAGTACATCACAGGGACAACTGTGCCTCCCAGCTGCCCATCAAGGAAGCCCTGCTGTCCTATAAGCAGAAGAGCCCCAACGAGGAGTCCTTACAGTTCATTCCCTTCAGGGGAGTGGGTGAAAGTTGGGATAGTGGAACAATCACAGACACGTTAGGAGATGATGGGCCCCCTTGGGCTGCAGCGTGCTTTCATCCTTCCCTCTATCCACACCTCTGGTCGCCAATGAGGCCTTGTCACCCCACTCTGCTCCCTGTCAGTGAGTGGGGCTTGTCCTCCCCCAGCCAGGACGATGGCGCCACGCTGATGGAGCGGCAGGTGGATTACTGGACGGCAGCCCAGCCCACAGACAGGAAGAGAGACTTGAAGAAGAAAGACCTGCCTACCGCCAACAACACCCTCAAGTACACCTTCCAGTCTCTCCAGGTCAGCAGGCTGCCCAGCAGTGACAAGGCGAGAGCAACACCCACCAGGTGTATGACAGTGCTCACCAAGGAGAAGAAACAGAAGGTGCTGTTTTTGCCCAAGAAAACCAAGGACAAGGTCGTGGAGTCGAAAAGCCAGTGCCTGGAGGGCATAAGCCGCCTGGCCTGCAGGGCCAGCACCAGCAGAACATGCTGCAGGTCCTCATCGAAGGTGTGGTGTGGAATGATGGGAAGTTCTTCCACCTGGAAGCCCAGGGTCCTCCCACGTCCAGCACTTCCCCACCTGCATCTCCAGACACTCCGACTCCACCTTCCAGCCCTGCCTGTGGCCCTGCTGACGCCAAACACAGGAGGGCTCACCTGCTCTTCTGTTAACATTTCAGTTTAGAACAGAGACCGACCCTGGAAACACAAAGAGAAACCTTCTTAAGTACGAATGTGCTCACAGCCCGGAAACTAAACCAACTGCTCTGCTGATTAACCAGAACTCTCTGGGGGTGGGAGGTCAGGCGGGCAGTGCTGAGCTGGAGAATCATGGAAGGTGAGTTTTGGCCTCAGGACCCCTAACACTCCCAGCGAGAAGGGTTCTCGCCTTCTCCACCTGCTCTTCCTGGAAGCCAGGACTCTGCCTCCACAGGACTCAGAGCTGGTGGTCAGATGCCAAGGACTGGCCTCCCAATGGGGGCATCCTGAGCAGAACATGGAGGCCACTCAGCCCAGCCCTGGGCCCCAGCTGCCAACCAGCCAAGTGGCCCCAGCACCATCCACTAGCGATTCCCTAAAAGAATACCTGTGTGGTGCAGACCGCCAGGAACACCAACTAGACAAACTGGGGGAATACCCGCTACCCGCCCGCCCTGAGCAGGGACTCCGCTTTCGCTCTCATCTTCCTGTGTTATTTCAGCACATTTGTATCACCCAACAGGTGTGGGACCAACTATTTCCCAGGTGAGCGCCCTGCCCCACCTCAGCACAGTGGTCACTTGGCCCCCTGCTTACTGGGAGTCTTCAGAGCACTTCCTGTCTCTGCGTGCTTGTGCCTCTAAACACGGGTGAACCTAGGATCAAGCTCACAGGTTTATTGTAGAAACTCAGTGGGGTCCTCTCTGGAAAGTGCTCTCTGGGTGCCTGGGCAGTGGAGAGGTTTGCTGCACGGGCTGTGGTTGAGCTCATTGGCCATTTTCTCTTCCTCGTGACAAAGCCTCAACCTCATTTGTGATTCTCCACGAGGCCTTGGGCTAAGCTTTTTTCTCCTTAGATACAGAGATTGGAGATTCTATGAGGGGTCTGTGTCCTGGGTGAAGGCAGAACCAAAAATCCCAGGAGTGAGCAATAAGGCCCCATGCTAAGTTTATTCTTGACTAAAAGAATACAGAAAAAGTGAAAAAAATTCTAAAATACTAGATAGCGTCAGCACTGTGTAGTGGATGAGAGTAGGGGAGTGCAAGACAGGAGGACATGTAAAAGAGCGTGTCTTGCTGAGGAAAATATAGATATGTGTAAGAAACCACAGGGATACATTTAACTGCCTGTATTTTGAGTTAAGGGAAAGCATCCTGTCTTGCAAAATAGAATGCGTTAATTTTAAACCTGCCTCCAGAAATAGGACCTATTAAATGAGAAGCAATAAATGATTTTCTAAAAATCAGAAGAAACTTTGACAACTGGAAGTTATTGTTTGCTTTGTTATACATGTTATATCCACACCTAACAGATAATACCCAGTCTTTTAAACAAAATAAATCAATGCCATGTACTATGCTAGATAGGAAGTCTCAGTAAATTCTAAAGAAGAAATATATGTTTGTTCTCTATTGATATGTTCATGAACCATAATGCATAATGCACTAAGGTAAGAAGTTAATAATCAAGGATAGCTTTAAAATAGCCAAATATCTGGGCAGTTAAGAAGGTATAACTGAAGCTGAAGTGAAGTATATTCTACATAAACCCTGAGTTCAAAGAAAACCATGAGTGAGATTATGGAATACTTATAACTAAAAAACAATAAAGAAAAGCCAAAAATCAAAACAGCAATAAAACAGAAAGTTTTAGTTTTAAATAGACTTCTAAGGAAAGAATTACAGCTGGGAAGAGAGATCCAAGTATCCAAATAGTACATTAGAGAGAGCAACAGAGTGACCTTGAAGAAACAAGGAAGGGGGAAACATAATGGCAGAAATCAGTAAAGCAAAGAATTTCAAAATAGCCTTCAACAAACTGGAAAACTGCTTCTCTAGAAATATTGGGAAAATAAACAGATTTCTAGCCAGACTGACCAAGAAACAGAGAACAACGCAACAAGTTAGGTGAAACAGACCAAATCCTAGAAAGAAACAAACTATAAAACCTTCCTCAAAAGAAAGTGATGCCCTGACGAGTCTATTAAAGAGATTGAATTTGTAGGTAAAGCATCTAATGAAGGGCATCCAGGCCCAGGTGGTTTCACTGAAGAATTAAACAGATTAAATGAACAGATACTTCACTGAAGAGACTTTAACGTGTCACATGAGCACTTGAAAAGTTCAACATCATAAGCCATTAGGAAAAGGTTAATTAAGCCACAAGGAGACTAACTAAAATAAAAGACTGTGATAACAATAAATGCTGGTGAGGATGTGGAGAAACTGTCACCCATCCAGTGCTGGTGGGAATGTAGACTATTACAGCCACTGGGGAAAGCAGTTTGGTTGTTTCTTATAAAACTAAACATGCAACTACAACACACTCATGCAATTGCACTCCTGGGCATTTATCCCAGAGAAATAGAAACTTTCATCCACTCAAAACCTGAGCACAAATGTGTACAGGAGCTTTATCTTAAAAGTTGCAAGCGAGCTCTGAAATCCCTTGTTGAGATTAATATCTAGAATTTATAAGAAACGTCTGTCACATAAAAAATGGGTAGAGTATACGAAAAGGGAATTTCATCAAGGGAAACCCAAAACGTTAACAAGATATGAAGAGATGTTAGATTGCACTCGTGGTCAGAGAAGTAATGAGGCGCTCTTCACCCCAATCTGCATGACAGATAACAGTGTGATGATGCCAAGTGTTGGCGAGGCTATGGGACAAATGGGAGCATCATGGGCTGTGAAGGGAGTGTAAACTAGTACAGGCTTTTAGGAGGGCCATCTATAAGGACTTAGCAAAATTAAAAGTAAATATGTAAAAAATTAAAAAGTAAATATGAAGCTGCTTCCTCTGATCAGCATCACTGGTGGGAATGGGCCACTGGAAATATTGGCTAGAATAGATAGCAAAGAAACACCTGGAATAAGTGGGTTCCCAAACCTTATCCTGTCAATTCCATCTCAGAAACTTTAGCCTTTTTATGAGTATTTCCCCACTGACATAAACATCCTCACACGATGTTAATTACATTGTATACGAACAGCATGGCTAACAAACTCATGTGACATGATGAAATGTGGCAAAGTGCTGTGATAGAGCCTAAAAAAAGAAAATGGATCGTCTGTGTACTTACTTTCTTCTGTTGTTATTTGCAAGTAAAATGATAACGCAGGAAAAACAAAAAACAAAAGGATCACTGAGCCATATGAATATTTTTTTGTAATTTTTAAAGTGTGAATATTACAGATTAAGTGTAAAAGAATAAAATATATGCAGAATCAACTATGATCACCTATGTTACTACTAAATCAACTATGATCACCTGTGTTACTACTAAATCTTAAAATGCTGCCATGGACTGTGTGTCTTTAAATAGAACATTAGGGTGACAGTTGGGAGACAGTTGAACTCCTGATTCCTTCCCAGTTTTCCCTTCCCCAGAATTAGTTACTATCATCCACTCTGTGCTTGTCCTTAAGTAGGTTTCTATAATTTTACTCAAAAGTTGTGTACACACAAGTTATAGTTAGTGTTAATTTTGCATTTTTGAAATTTTATTTCAATAGCATCATTCAGAATGTACCCTGACACTTGCTTTTTCGCTCAAATCATGCTTTGAGATTTGTCCACATTGCTACACATACTCCAGTCCATTATTTTACCGCTTTAATAGGTATTTACTCGATTACTTTATTCTCCTCTTGAAGGACATTTAGGTTATCTCTAGTTTTCCACCATCATAAACAATGCTGAAATGAACTTTCTGGTATCCCTCATGGGCACGTGAATGAAGGTTCTTTAGAGTATGCTGCTAAGAATGAGTTTCTAGGAGGAAGGCCATGCACACCTTAGGTCTCACTAGTGGGTGCAACTTCACTGGCTGGTTCAGCCATCCCCCCTCCCAGCTGCTGTGGAGGTTGGCTGCTCATGGCTCCTGAGGGCCCTTTCCCTGTCGAGAGGGGGTAGGTGCTCCCCCTCCACTGCCCTGGGATGTAGGCTCAGCCAGAGGCCAGTAATGACTGGCACTGGGTACACAAGCCTGGCTCCTGACCTCCAATGGGACTCACTCAGTGGGTACAATTCCTCTTCCAGATCCCCTCTCAAGCCCAGGCTGAACATAATGTGCTGAGTCCACATCTCTGCTCACCTCCCTCCACCTTCTTTTTCTGAGGTCCCGCCTTCACTACACTCTGTCCCAGTTCCCAGGAGTCACTGCTTCCAGGGAACCTGACCCCAGATGACTAATATTGCCAAAGTACCTCCAAAAGGGCTGCACCAATGTCCACAGTTAGGAGAGGCTTGAAGGCTGAGAAAGAGAAAGCCCTTCCAAGAGATGAGGTGGGGGAGGGGGAGAAGGTAAAGACTCTGAGATGAAAGAGCTTTGTGAATTCAGCAAACTGAATGAAAGCCAGTGTGGCTGAAGAGTGGGAGCAGAAGAAAGAGAAGGATAGTGGTTGAGGTTGGAGATGTATGTAGGAGCCGACAAGTAGACCTCATAGGCTGGTTTCCATTTTTTTTCTAATTGTAATAGGAAGTGTTTGAAATGCTTTAAGCAGAAAAGTGATAGGGTTCAATTTAAACTAAGAAAATTCATCTGTGTGTAGAGAGAATGGTTTGGAAAAAGATAAGAGAAGCAGGGATTTGAGTATCCACACAGCACAACACTATGTGCATCGATAAAACACACAGGCAGACAAAGACATAAATTCTTCAAGCACACGTGCCAATTTGAAGTGGCTACTAGGTGGAGGGAGAGGAAGGAAATGGAGATTAGTGGTAATAAGAGACAATAAAACCTGGAAGTTGTCTTGCAAGGAATGGTGGTGACGAGGTGCCATGAATTGAGGCATGTGATTTACAGAGCCCTGAACCAAGAAACCAAAAATCAAAACAACAGCTACCACCCACCTCCCTACCCAGTATTTTCCTTCGCCCTGTGGAGACCCATGTCTGCGATGGGGAACAGGTTTCCAAATAATCCAAACTTTTACCCACTAAGTGGGTGGACCTGGATGGCAGAGGTCTTCCTAGTGATCAATGCAGCATCTGGTGCAGCATCTGAGTCAAGGAACCTGGAGGGAAGAGGAAGCAGAGCCTCCCGGACACAGATGGGAGCCCTGAGGCAGTCTCATGCCTGACCTGGTGGGTGCTCCTGATGCTCCCTCTCAGCCTAGTTCCTCCTTTCCCTGGGGCTCCATGGTGCCTGGTCTTATCTCTGGGATCAGAGATAATCCAGGTTAACACCTCTTGCTATTTCCCCTTTGCACAAGTTTATGACCTGGTCCCAGGAGATCAGGGACCAAACTTCTACCATGTCTGGTAGCTCTGTGCCTAGGTGCCCAGGGCAGGAGTAGACACACATTAGGTATCAATAAATGCCTGTGAATCAAAAGTGATCACTTGAATCCTTCCTTGATTGGGGGCAAGGAACTTGAGATTTCCCTGGACATTTTCTTTCAAGTGCCCAGAGAAGCACATGGCATGCTCTGCAAATGCATTTGTCAGTTGATATTCAAAGAGTTTGTGAGTTCGTGCCTTTGTTTCTCTGTCTGGCCCTGAGAGATAAAATCCCAGTGGGTAGGTTAGAGTGGATGCTGGCTTTATTCAATGACATGCTGCTCTGAGGTGCTCCAGAGCCATATTCTCAAACACTGTTCAAGAAAATCCGACACCCATGTTACTTACTGAGCAAGCTTGGGGGTGAGCGGGGTAGTAGTTTCTTAGTGATTCATATCTGAGCAAGGAGCTTGGGGGAAGCCATCCTTGCTGGAGGCTTAGCCACATGATCTCCCCTTAGGCAAATAGTACTCATGTCTTCTGGGCCCCAAGACCTTGCCTGGGCCCTTAGGACATTAAGAGGAAAGAGTAATTCTTACCCAGGAGAAGTCCTGGATCTCAGTCCACTGAGAAACAGACAGAAGTAAAACCACCTCAAATCCCATCACCCAGAGACAATCACATGCAACATATTTGTATATTTGCCTCTAGTGTTTTCCTGTGCTTGTTGACATAGTTTCCGTCTTGTTATCCTTATCTCACAAGAAATGTCTGTTGACTGTAAACATGCTGCATGATATTTCACCTCTTTAGGCACCATCATTGCCTATTTGATGGGCATTTAGGCTCTTTTTATTTTAAAAAAACAAACATAATGCTGTGGTGGACATCTTTCTTTATAAAATTTGTTGCATTTTGAATGATTTATTAGGATCTCTATCAGTAGAAATAGAATTATAGAATCAAATTATATGGACAATAGATCTTTCAATATCTTGTTATTTAAAAATAAAATTCCCGATGTTAATGATTTGGTAATGGACTTGCAGGTTTTTCTGGTAGCATACAAACACACATATATGTTATTAAAAATAAGATCACACAAACTTTTGTTTTCAATTTAAATTTCATGATGGAAAATTCATGTCTACCTGAACATAACATGACTCCTTTTACAACTGCATATGTATTTCATTGTGTATGCACAATAATGTCATTTACTCAGTTGTCTATCCATAGATGTTACAGTAATTCCAAATTTTTTTGATGACAATGTTGTCATAAATTTACGAGGACTCATATATTTTCATTGTTTCTTGAATTCCATGGACATTTCATGATTTCACCTCCAAGTGGAGTTAGTTCTTTTCCTACCTTTCCTGCTCTTGTCCTACTTCAGGCCACTCTCTCCACCTGCTGGGCCACTGCTCTCTCTGCTTCCCCTCCTGTCCTGACTTCAACCTGTTCTCCTCCCAGCAACCAGAGTGATCCTTGCACCTAAATCCAACCATCCCACCCTACCTGCTTAAGACACTTTAATGACTTCCCATTGTCCTTAAAACATAAAACAGAACGACTCACTGGCTTGTTGGGCCCCATGGACCTCCCAACCTCAACTAGTGTCTCTCACAGCCTCACTCACAAAACACCAGCACTGGCTTCCTTTCAGTCCTTGATACACACTTTTGTGCCTTTGCAGATGCTCTTCCTTCTTTTTGCAAAGCTCTTTTCCCAACTTTCTGAGTGTCAGATGCTCTCAGCTCTCTGACTCAGCTTCAATGTCTCTCAGAGACAATCTCCCTGACCATCTAATCTGAGAGGTTGCCCTTTCCTCCCCACCCCCCATGACTCTCTATTTCAGGTTACTGATTCCTGGTGGCATTTATCCGTTTGTGGTTCTTTTGTCCTGTCTGCTTGCTTTGAGAAGCTCTCTCCTGTCCTGGTTTACAAACTCCATGAGGGGAAGAAAAGCCATGATGTCCATCCTGTCCATGGTGGGATCCCCAGCACCTGGCCCAAGCCCACCATCAGAGATAACTATATTCTTAAGATAAATTTCTAGAACTAGAATTTGTCTACTCAAAAGCAGGTCCTTTTTGTTTATTTGTTTTTTAAAGTCACAAAATGACAATGTTGAATGTACATTTTTCTCCTTTTCAGTGTGTGTGGAAAAATACTCAGTAATATGGAGACAGTATTTTTCAAGAATGAGAGAGAGAGAGAGAGAGAGAGAGAGAGAGAGAGAGAAATTGTCTGTGTAGCATACTTCCAAGACTTTCAAGAAATATAAAATTAAATTTACAAAGAACTGGAAGAACAAATATAAGCAGTTTGGTATCTGCTTCAGTGACTAATCCTATCATAATGATCTATAATAATAAAAGCATAATATGCTAATTAGACCGGACATCCTTCTGGACAACCTTCCAGACAAAGCCTGGGCTGCGAGGGAAGCCGGTGCTGGCAGCCAGGAGAAGGGGAAGGCCTACTCTTGCATGAATTTCGTGCATCGGGCCTCTAGTTTCTAGCATAAAAGCAAACAGTTTCTGGGTCTCACATATCTGCAATAATAATCAGTATAACTTATAATTGTTATCTTTGCATCTTGGAGAGATACCTTTCTCAGTATTTTTGATTTAGCTCCAAAAAGTTCCTTTTGCTATTTCTTTAAGGTATTGAGTTAATTTTTTAAAAAACTTGTTTATCTTCACCTTGATTTACCAGTAATGAGTGCTGTGAGAATTAAACCTGTTTCACAGATCAGATTGGCAGGGCTGCATGAACCTGACAGTTCCCATTAACTTGGGGAATGCAAGTTGAAACTATCTCCGAGGGGGATACTCTGGCAATATGTATACAATGAAGTGTGCTTCCCTTTGAATGTACCTAGAAATGTGTCCAAAAGCGATGTACAAAGACATTTACTGATTCATTGTCTGTAATAGGGAAGACAGGAAAAAAGCTAAATATCATCATAATATTGATTAAAAATATATATGATGCAATCACAAAATGTAATAGCATACAGCCATTAAAAATGATGAAAATATTTACAAGTATGTTCACCAGCACATTGAGTGAATAAAAATAATTTAGTAAGAAAACAAAATTGGAAAAATTTTGTTAACAAGACCTGGGGTGATTTTTACTTCCTTTACATTTTATATTTAATGATATTAAAAAAATTTCAACAAAATCCAAATAATAGAAAATAAACATATGTGGATGCAAATTTAATATGGAAGTTAATGTACTGGTGATTCTCAACACCATGGCCAGCGTGTCCTGCACAGTCCTCTGGGCCTCCTTGAAGAACAGGTCCCGCCTGGGCAGGTCCTGGAAGAAGCTCCTGTAGCGGTCATGCACGGAGCCCAGGGAGTGGGCCATAAGGTGGTAACCTGGCAGGATGACCAGGAAGTGCATGTAGCCCAGCCAGGGGGACAGGGGCACAGGTTGTAGGACAGCAGCTTCAGGAAGAGCGGCAGTACAGCACTGAAGTACTGCTGTGCCCCTGACACCAGGATCTTCACAGGCTGGGGGCTGGGCATTGTAGTGACGATATTTCTATATCTACCAGAGGATGGTGCTGAAGGCCGCCTGGTCCTCAGCCTTGGAGCAGGTGCACAGCCCGGGCAGCATGTGTTGCTCCAGGACTCAGGCAGGAACTGCCCCTTCCAGTCGGAGGTATTGAGGAGGAGATGTTCTGGGGCAGCTGGTTGTCAGAGATGAGAGATCTTTCAGCTGGTGGTACACCGTCTCCCTGGGGATCTGCAGCTGGCTCAGCGGGTCAGGGCAGTGCATGTTGTCCAGGCTGTTGGCTCGCTTGTTCCTGGCTGTGCCTCCTGCAGCTCCTCGGGGATGTGTTCCAGCCCCAGCAGCCCGCCTGCTCCCCCTGGATCTGGTGGAGAAGATGAGGAGAGACTCGGTCTTGGTGATGCGACCGCTGTTTGCTTCGGGCTCATCTTCTCCGTCACCTGGGTGGACCTGGAGGCTCCTCCTGGCACTGGCACTGTGGGTGCTCTAGCCTCCCTCTGCCAGGTGGGCTGGGACAGGTCTTCCAAGTATGGCCGCAGCCAGGGCTTCGGGGTCCTGAGGACTCTCTCATGGGCCACTGTCACTGTTCCGTATTGAATCGTACAGCAGGTCCAAGTCCTCCACCTGAAAGACATTATCCGAAGACTCCTGCTGCAGGTCCAGGTCTTCCTCCCACTCTTGGACCCTGCGAAGCCACGCCCCAACTTTCTCGTTGGCATCTTGCTGCCTGATGGTGAGTGGCGATCTTCCTACCCTTTGGCGCTGCTCTTTGGGCTCCGCAAAGTCGAAGTCCTCCTCCTCTTGGTCCTGCCCGAGCTCGGGATCAGAGCTGCCCTGCTGATCCAAGAATACTTCATACTCCATCTCTGAGTAACGAACCCGGGCCTTGGGGCCGGCCTGCTGGGTGCTGTCCTCGGGGTCGATGGGCTGGCTGGACAGGGAGGCAATGTTGACCTCAGCCACGTGGGCCTCCGTGATGGTGCTATGGAGGCTCAGCATCCGGCCACCCTGGAGGGGTCGCTGCATTACCTCAGCCATGTCGATGGTGCCCATGGCGAGTGTCCGGTAACCCAGGCGGGTCTCGTTGTTAAGACGCTGCTTCTTCTGAAGTAGGATCTGCAGCTTGTTTCTTGCTCTGTTTAGGTTGTGAGGATACTGAAGGGAGTAGGTCAGCGCCAGGTCGGTCTGCACTTGACCACTAGGGGGCAGCAGAATCTCATCCGACCTCAAGATCTTTTTGGAGCCCTGTATCTTGACACTGATCACCACAGCGCTGAGCTCCTTCTCCAGCTTCTTGTAGATGAGCAGCTTGTTTAAGTTGATGCTACACAGCCTGGGCAGGCAGGTGGGGCTGGAGCATTCCACCTCCCAGGTGGAAAACAAGTTCATGGGCACCTGTGTGTTGAGTGCGGCGGGCATGCTGTCCAGGCCCACGGGTGCCGAGATGGGGGTCTGATTTCCATCCTGTGAAGGGAGAGGGGGCACATGCCATCAGAGGCAGCTAATAAACTGCCAGGTGGGTTGGGTGCTGCAGCTCAGACCAAACCCCAAGCACTCAGTGATGGGTGCAAGAGGTGGGACAGGAGTGATCATAGGGACCTCATGCTAACCTGGCGGCCTTGCAAACTCAGAAACCTAAAGTAACCACAAAGGATGGTCTGAAATTAAAGTGTTTGTTTGTTTTTTCACTCAAAGCAGTGGTGTCCTAGGCTGTCATCTTCCCTGAAAAAGGTCAATCTTTATCTAACTGAGCCTGTCTATTGTCTTTTCGAATCTATCCTATAAATAAAGAGCGAATGTGCTAATGGGAGTCATGCCCTTGTGCCCTCACGCCATCGTGCTGGGGGACCTGAGGCTGCGCCCCTCGCCTGGTGGGGCTTGACGGGGGACCTGAGGCCATGTCTGCCACCCTGGCACCAGGCCGGGGGACCTGAGGCTGCACCAGGGGACCTGAGGCAATGCCCCCCACCTGGTGGGGTTTGATAGGGGACCTAAGGTTGCACCCCCTGCCCTGTGGGGCTTGACAAGAGTAGGCTCAGCTGGGTCTGGGTCTTACACAATTTGGAGGCGTGCACTTGACTTGGGTGAGCAGGGACTTGACTCTGGGTCCCACGGCACGCCCCGACTGTGATAGGAGGGAGATTTTCATATACATCTTACTAATTTTCTTTCATCTCTGACACTTCTATTATAGAGAAAGGGCAAATAGCAATATTAAAATATTTCCTCTAATTCCCTTTTAATATGCATGAATTTTGTGCACCAGGCCACTAGTAACAACATATTTTTGGAATGTCAAAGTAATTTTCCTCTTTAGTCAGACCCCTCAGAGCACAGGCACCACTCTGCTCTCTGCAGAGACCACACATCCCTCATTGTTACCGAGTTCACTGTTAACTGTCCCGCACACACCTCAGTGAAAGAAGTGCGTGTCTATCATTTCATCTCTTGTCCAGGCCCAGAGACCTCCCTGCTGTGCTTTCTCCTGCTTCCCTCGTCTATCAGCAATGAATTTCATGGGACCCATACAAGTCTCCACATTTGATTGTGATGTATACAATGAGGTGCAAAGCTGCCATTCTCCGGAGCGTTATTATCTCATAGAGTTGAGATTTTGCTTCACCGCAATTGTCTACACTTTGGCTCAAATAAACTCACAAAAATTCTGCACAGGTTTCCATGTTTTCTACATGGACAAGAGAAAAGGTTCTCGGCAGGCAACATAGACTTGGAGGTGAGTTATGATGAGACACATTGGTGTCTTAGTCATTTCTTAGCAGAGGATGGACAGCACCTCCCTGTGTTAACAAGGTTACCCTGGGATTTCTGACAGAACATCCCACTATAAGATGGGAACACAGATGCTTTTCCTGGGGTGGGAGGGTCTGAATATTAGGGCAAGTGGAGTGTTCAGGGCAGCAACGTTGACATGACAACATAAGGGGGTCACATCCAGGTCCCACAGCAGTGAACAGCTAGATAGCCAGCCCTGATAACAGGTCTCCCTCCTGGTATGTTGTGCAGCCCAGGGAGGCCCCAGCCCCTATCCTGGAGGGGGCACAGGTGTATGGTCTAGGGGCAGCAAAGAGCAAAGCAACAGACTTGGTACCTTGAGCCCATGTCCTTTTGGGAAAAGCATCCCTACTAATCATGATGATGTGTAAGAGTGGGAGAAGTTTTATAAGGATTGTCAAGCCAACATGGACACATGGAGATGGGCATTAAAAAGAAAAAGTCTGGCCCTGGCCAGTTTGGCTCAGTGGTTGGAGCGTCTGCCTGTGGACTGAACGGTCCCAGGTTCAATTCTGGTCGGAAGAATGTGCCTTGGTTGTGAGCACGTCCCCAGTGGGGAGTGTGCAGGAGGCAGCTGATCGATGTTTCTCTCTCATCCATGTTTATGGCTCTCTATCCCTCTTCCTTCCTCTCTGTGAAAAAAATTAATGAAGTATATATTTAAAAAGGGGGGGTTTGTAAAAAATGCAAAAATACTCTTACTGAGCATGACGTGAAATGGAGCAAAGTCTCTCTTCTGATATTCCTAAAACTTTGTGGGCAGTGACTTTGCATCTCATCTGAAAGAGGTTGGACAGTGAGAGTCGGTTGTGGGGAGGATATGGGATCCAGATTCTTTGGAAATTGGACTCTAGGAGGCACCTAGGGGAGTAGCAGTGCAGCTTCTGGAACCCAGGCTCCCTTTGATGACATGGGAACCTGGAGTCTGGGTCACTCAGCACGACACTCACCCTGCGACGTGCTGTGCTGCACGCTGGACGATGTATGGGGCATGGAGTGAGGACTCCATCAGTCAGCT
>NW_005871912.1:173558-175402 GCF_000147115.1 Myotis lucifugus
TCTCTCTCACATTGATGTTTCTCTCTCTCTCTCTCTCTCCCTCTCTCTCTCTCTCTCTCCTCTCAATTTTTTGAAAAAAATTAATAATTATAAAGCAATCCATTTTATTTATTTTTTAAAATTGTTATTGTTGAAAGTGTTACATATGTCCCCCCTTTTCCCACATTGATCACTTCTAGTCGATCCCTGCCCCCCTCCCCAGGCCTTCACCACCCTATTTTCTGTATCCCTGGGTTATGTATATATGATTACAAGTTCTTTGGTTGGTCTATTCCCACCCTGAAAAGTTTATAAAAAGTTGCTGCTTGCCCACTGGCTCACTCTGATCTGGTCTCTCTCTCTCTCTCTCTCTCTCTCTCTCTCTCTCTCTCTCCACTGAGGAATAAGTCTCTGTGCTGTGAGTAGCTATCTGGAGAGACCCACATGGCCTAGCACTGAATGAGAACAACAGATAGAGAGGAAGTCAGGCCTTCCATCCAAACTGAATCCTAAAGACCCCCCCGCACCCAAGTGAGCTCAGACCATCAGTGACACAGATCCTGCCTCAGGTGAGACCACAGAAGTCCCAGCTGAGCCATAAGGGATTTCTGGTCACAGACGTGTGAGCTAATAAGTGTGTGTTGTTTATCCATTTTGAGTTTATTCTTGTGTATGGTGTAAGTTGGTGGTCTAGTTTCATTTTCTTGCATATATCTGTCCAATTTTCCCAACACCATTTATTGAAGAGACTATCTTGACTCCATTGTATGTTCTTGCCTCCTTTGTCAAATATTAATTGAGCGTATTGGTTGGGGCTGATTTCTGGGCTCTCTATTCTATTCCATTGATCTATATGTCTGTTCTTGTGCCAGTACCAGGCAGTTTTGAGAACAGTGGCTTTGTAATACAGCTTGATATCTGGTATTGAGATCCCACCTACTTTGTTCTTTCTCAGGATCGCTGCAGCTATTCGGGGTCGTTTTTTATTCCAGATGAATTTTTGGAGAGTTCGTTCTAGGTCTGTGAAATATGCTTAAATATACGACGGGAAACCATAAAAATTCTAGAAGAATACAAAGGCAACAAAATCTCAGACATATGCCAAAACAATTTCTTCACTGATACAGCTCCTAGGGCAGTTGAAACTAAAGAGAAACTGAACAAATGGGACTACATCAGAATAAAAAGCTTCTGCACAGCAAAAGAAACCATCAACAAAACAACAAGAAAGCCCACTACATGGGAGAACATATTTGCCAACAGTATATCTGATAAGGGCCTAAACTCCAACATTTATAGGGAACTCTTACAACTTAACAAAAGGAAGATAAACAATCCAATCAAAAAATGGGCAAAGGACCTAAATAGACACCTTTCAAAAGAGGACATTCAGAAAGCCAAGAGACATATGAAAACATGCTCAAAGTCGCTAATCATCCGAGAGATGCAAATCAAAACAACAATGAGATACCATCTCACACCTGTCAGAATGGCCATCATCAACAAATCAACAAACGACAAGTGCTGGAGAGGATGTGGAGAAAAAGGAACACTCGTGCACTGCTGGTGGGAATGCAGACTGGTGCAGCCACTATGGAAGACAGTATGGAGTTTCCTCAAAAAACTGGAAATGGAACTCCCATTTGACCCTGTGATCCCACTTCTAGGAATATATCCCAAGAAACCAGAAACACCAATCAGAAAGGATATATGCACCCCTATGTTCATAGCAGCACAATTCACCATAGCTAAGATCTGGAAACAGCCTAAGTGTCCATCAGTAGATGAATGGATTAGAAAACTGTGGTACATCTACACGATGGAATACTATGCTGCTGTAAAAAAGAAGGAACTCTTACCATTGC
>NW_005871913.1:0-65195 GCF_000147115.1 Myotis lucifugus
AATGACAGGTCATCAGGTGAGCATCTCCCAGTTGGTGTATGAGCACTCAAACTAACTGAGTGGGGTGTCTTCTACCCCCTGAGCACTGCTCTTTTGTGCCAGGGACATCTAGACCTAGGGATTTTAAATGTATTGCTTTTGATTTCATGGAGCTCACTTCAACAGTGAAAGCTAAGTATCAATACCTTGAATTTCTCTTGGATTTTTTTCTTGTATTTCTGACAAATTTCTTATGAAGAGTGCCCTTAATGGGCACCCATATCATCCCCAAGGCAGAGCTTGTTTTTAATACAATGTTAGGGCTCAGTCAGAAGAACTCCAAGTATTGTTCCCTTTGTTTTGATAAATTCTTTAAATGAGTTCCTATGTGCACCTTTATGTAAGGAATCACTGTGTAGGCCAACTGTTCCTTTTTCTAGATAGTTTATAAGCATCTGGATAAATTTACATTAGAAATGCAATTAACTTTATATTAAAAGGTCAATTAATTTGGCCAAGATAGAGATTGTTTTTAATTACTTTTCCTTGTAGGGCTTCTCTTCTTGTCCAAGTACAAGTGACACTATCAAATGATAGTATCATTGCCTGTTGGGTGCCTGAAACCCATATGCAAAGCTCACTGGAAGTGACTGTCTTGGTTAAATGAATTAACTCTGGGCAATTTATCATTCTTATAATCCTTAGGATTTAAAATACCAGTAAGAAATAATGGAATATTTTAGCTTAAACAATTTTTATAAGATCATTCATGGCAGCCCTAACTGGTTTGGCTCAGTGGATAGAGCGTCAGCCTGGGGACTGAAGGGTCCCAGGTTCGATTCTGGTCAAGGGCATGTACCTCGGTTGCATGCACATCCCCAGTAGGGGGTGTGCAGGAGGCAGCTGATCGATGTTTCACTCTCATCAATGTTTCTAACTCTCTATCCCTCTCCCTTCCTCTCTGTAAAAAAATCAATAAAATAAATAAATAAATAAAAGATCATTCATGGCAATATCCTTTCTTATTTGTCCTTGTTATTTTCTATTTTCTTGGTGAAAGATGATAATAAAGTAACATTATTTTACGGGTTAATCCTTATTACATTATATCACAGTGTATTTTGTGATAAATGGACAAATAATAACATGAAAAAGTAGCTGTCTTATTCCATTAGCATGTTCTTGGTTATTTTTGTGTTAATATGGGCTAACAATTCACTCATTCATGTGGTACTAAAACTCTTACACTTAAGAGACTCAAGAGATTACCACTTGTCCCTATGTAACATCCACTTGTTACCAAATGGTAACAAATACTAAGTAGTGATTGTTTGAAAAGAAAACAATAAAGAGGGAGGGAGGGAGGGAAGGAGTAATATAGAACAATATATATGACTACGTTTTCTAATAAAAGGCTAATATGCAAATTGTCACCTCAGGAGTTCCACCGACCGGTACTTTGACCATTCCCTATGACGCGCACTGACCACCAGGGAGCGGCGTGGAATGAAGGAAGGTCCCGGCTGGCAGCCAGAAGGCCCTGATGGGCCCTGATCGCCGGCCAGGCCTAGGGACCCTACCCGTGCACAAATTTTGTGCACCAGGCCTCTAGTGTTAATATATTAACTCAGGCCTCCAGATGACTAGCAACTTAAATACAAGGCAAACAATTCAGGAGTTTGATATAAGACTAAGTGTGGTGATGAAATTTTTTGTTTTGTTTTTGCAAAAGGGACCAGCCTGCACCTTATAGCAGCAGTAACAATGTGCTAACCACTTTATAAGTGTTATCTACATAATTCTCACTACCACTCTATGAGATATGATTCATTGTTCCCATTTTGCCGATAAGAAAAATGAAGCCTAGGTTTCAGCAAAGGCTGCATAGTTCACTGGTGGCAGAGTCAGAAACTATGCCCACCTCAATATATCTTTCCAGACTCCCCATTTTTCCCTAAGGTAAAGGCACTGGCTCTAGGAGTAGTAATACAATGGAAAGCTTTTAAAAGGGGGCTGGGGAGTGTGCTGAATTCTTAGAGGGCAGATTTGGAACAAAATCAGAGGAAAGGGATGCATTAGGCAAGTGCAACTCAAAGAGTAGGTCCACAAGAGGGTAAATCAATTATGTCATTCAGCATAGTTTTCCCCATAGCAGCAAGTTTTCAAAGAAGGGAGCTGTGCATTTATTTACATTCCAGTGCAGGCTTCTTATCTCTGCCTGGACTGTTTGCAAACCAGCAACCAGTCCACGAACCACACTTTAAAGTGGGACAAGCTTAAGAAATGTCTTATGAAACTTTCCTTTTCTGTGAACAGTTAAATCATTTTGGATAAAAGTTAACCAAATATGTCCTATGTTTTTCCATTTATGAAAAATAAAGCTACACTTATCCACATTACAGATAGTAATGAAGGCTGATGTCATAAACCCTTTAGATCTATGGGGACATTAACCTTAGTTGAAGTGGTATTGCCCTTACTAGTTTTAATAAGCTAATCTCTTCCCAAAGTAGCTTTCCTAAAGAATGTACAATATTACCATCAAACAACATTAGTCTGGAGTGAAATTCAAATTTTAAAATGTGTTATTCATACCTGCACCTCCACCAATGCTTAGAATCTTAATTTCTGATTTTTTGTCTCCAATCCTGAAAAAAAAATTATGTAGTTTAAGAAAAATGTGCTAGATGCTTGGAAAAATCTGATTTATTAAGTCTAGTTGAAGAGAGCAGCTTAAAATTACAGTGAACGAAAGCTAGGCCAACATGAAAGATTCCAATTTTTTCAGTAGTGATCTTGCTGCCTTTAGAAATCTTTAGAAATGTAGGTTCTATTCATTAACAATCTTGAACTGGTAGACTTTTAGAAGCACATTATAAACAGCTCAGAGGTAAGGTAAATCATTTGTTGAGAATTGATTTGGAGAACAAGAAAAGAAAAAGTGAGTCCTTGAGTCTTGGGATGTAATTAGGCATTCGCTGTATATGGGGAAAGGTTGAGGTGATTCATACTATCTCTATGTCTGCCTTCTTTCCTTTCTTCTTGATATTTTCAACAAACAGGCAAACATTTATTGTATGCCTAATCTAGGCACTGAGAAGATAAAAATGAATAAGATACTCCTTTGCTCTCAAGCAATATGTGAGATGATAAAGCCTGACATTATAGCTCTAGTATTAGAAATAGAGTGGAATTGATGGCCTGGAAAACAACACTATGACTTGCTTTAGGTTGATGTAAAGGGGTCAGAAACAAGTCTGACTGCACAATGACTGCCAAGTTTCAGGCTTGGCGAATGCACAATGACTTGGTGAAGCATGGTGCCCAAAAGGAAACTGGAGAATATAGCTTGATGGCAATGTTACTAGTATGTGTTCTCAAGGCTTTTCTTTTTGTTTTTTTGTTTGTTTGTTTTATTTTGTTTTGATAAATCTGAACTCATTGGACATTTTGATATGCAAGATTTACTCTGGGTGAGAAAGAGATCAGGATAAATGATGTATTCTGGAGAATTATTGTCATAAAGTAATGGTCAAAATTAGGGTAGATTCCAATCACCCAAGGATATTGCAGATACTTAGAAGGGTAGTGGGATAATGAGGCAATATCAACTTTTAAAAGTCACTGGATTATGGGACATACAAAAAGAAGACAAGAAAACAGCAAAGCTCAGAGATATGATAGTACTAAAAAAGGAGAAAGCCATCTGTAGTGTCAAAGGTGGCAGAGTGTACTACTGAAAATTTTTTTTAAAAGAAAATCTCCATTGAATTTGGCAATATTAATATATTTGATAATATCAGTTTTAAAAGTAGGTTGAGGGAAGAAGCCAGATGACAGTGGGATTTAAAGTGTGCTCGATAAAGAGGAGAAAGTCCAGAGAGATTGTTGAAATAGGATGAAAGAGTGAAAAGAAAAGGGGTAAGTGCTAGAGGGGAGACATGAACTGAAAGTACGTTTGTTTGTTGGGCTTTAGGATGTAAACATGTCTGCTCTTTGGCTAAAGTTAAAGACATTGGAAAGTAGAGTCAAGGACTTTTATGAATGAGTTGCCTTCCTTAGTTCTAATTATCTTCCAACTCATAATCATGAGTCTTAATATATATATATACCCATTCCTATTTATGTTCTTGATTAATTTTTAAAATGCTTATATGTGTGGATAGCACAGTGAGGCTATGGATCATATGGGTGGGAACCTTTTTTCTGCCAAGGCCCATTTGGACAGTATAACATTATTTGCAGGCAATACACAATTATCAACTTAAAAATTAGCCTGCTAGCCTGGCTGGTGTGGCTCATTGGTTGAGCATTGCCCCATGAACCAGGAGGTCACAGTTTGATTCCCTGTCAGGGCACATGCCTGGGTTTTGGGCTAGATCCTCAGTAAGGGATATGCAGGAGGCAGCTGATCAACGATTCTCTTGCATAACTGATATTTTTCTCTCTCCCTTTCCCTTCCTCTCTGAAATCAATAAAAATATATTTTTAAAAATTAGCCTGATATATTTGGTCAAACATTTAATTAACTCACCCATAATGCCTTGGCAGGGTCAGACCAAATGATTTCGAGGGCCTTATAAGACCCGCAGGCAGGACATTCCCCACGAGGTTGAAATCCCAGTTTATTGATTTGTTACCTTGAGCAAGTTATTTAACCTCTGCCTCTTTTTTACCCATGAAATAGAATAATAATAATAATATGTTATAGGATTGCAATAATGGTATCTAACTCATAGGGGAGTATGAGGATTAAATGATTTAATTCATGTAAATCTCTTAGACCTGTCTACTCACGACAAGCACACAGCAAATATTAACAATTATTATTTAGAATTAGGAAAGAAAATTCTATCAGAAACAACTAAAAGATTTTGGCAGAATGGTGAAAGTGCTTGCCTCTGGAAAATGGGAGTCAGGGTTGGGAGTGGGTAGGGCAAGGAACCAGTTTTTCTTGTGTTTTCTTTTTTTTTTTTGTTTTTGCTGTTGTTGTTATAAGCTTTTTAGAACCATTTGACTTTCAAAGAAAGTTTTTTTAGAATGAAAAATAAAGCAGGCATGTTGTGTATTTATATAACTTAGAAACAACGTTTAGCAGAAATTTTAAAGCTCCTTCAGCTAAAGCTCATTCCAAACATCACTTTGGGAGGGAGTAGCGGGGGGGGGGGGGGGGGATTATTTTTTAAATAAATGATACTTTGATTTAGATAATTTCTAATTATATATTACCACTATAATGAAAACTTATTTATGCCTTTGAAAGTTCTTGAGTCTTTTACAAATTCCACATTCAATATTTCCAGTTGGATGGTATACACCTTGAAGAGAAGGGTCATCATTTATTATGTATATCCATTCATGGTGCCTCTTCAAACCACACTTATGGCTAAAGAAAACCAAGTAACTGGATAGCTACAGACATGAACACAGACATTTAGGTCTGCAAAAGAACTCAGAAATTAACTCATTACTTTCAATTTTAGAAATTAACAAGAAGACCCAAAGAAATAAACTATAATTAGATCCCAGGTAAGAAGTTTGTATTTGCTGTCTGCTTTAATTTTTGCACCATTATTCTATTACTTTTTAATTATTAAAATTATATAATACTCTACTTTTAAAAATCACATTTAAATTGTCAACTGTAAATTAAAATATAAAAAAAAATTAAAACATATTAAAAACTAAGCCATAAAAAATAGAAAGGAAAACAATCCCATATACATCCAGGAAGGTCTCTCTGGTCAGGCAGAGTACCATATTGGGGAAAGAATTTCAGGCCTCTACTAGAGAAAGCCAGCAAAAGATAACATTTCAGTTTCCCTTGCTGCTGCTGATTGGATCCACAGTCAGTCATTTCTTCCCAGCTTCCATCATTATTTCCTGAAGCAGAGTAAGTTACAGCCATCCACCCCTACATAGGTGATTTGATTATCTTTAGCGTGTGGAATCTGTTACTCCCATAATGCTTATCAGCCCTGGCACAAATTGAACACATTAATCACCAAAAAAAGCAGTCTGCTCGAAGGATAGGAACTAGTGAGGTTCACTGGTAATAGGAAAATGCTTTTTCTTTTGGGCCACATTGCTAATATTAAGTTGAAAGGAAAAGACAATTTTTTTTGGAGCGTGATAACTATAATAATAGATAAGGAAAATGAATTTAAATGGATATTAGGAGAACTGAGAGGCACCCACTCAGTCCTCAGGAGCAAATATTATTTGGTAATTATTTATATTTGATTCTAATGAAAAGAACATTAGACTCCTTTTGGGGCATTTTTTAATGCAAAATTTAGAGGAGGGAGGAAAAAAATCTGAACTCAAAGATTTGCATCTTCTCTTTTCCCAAATGAACACGGATTTGTGCCTTCAAATAGTTAATGCTTATCTTCATGCAGCTGGAAATGCTGCACAAATGGGATCCTTTGAATGTTTAAAGCAAAAGTCGAACTAAAGAATCACAGGAAAAGGAGCCCAGTGGGAGGAAGAGGGAGCGGGAGCGGGCATTGCAATCAGTGGCGGTTCTTATCCCCCTCGCCCAGCCTGCAGGCTGGGCTCCACCCATCTATCACTGAAAGGAAAACGCGGAGGCTTGTCCCTTTGACAAAGCGTCCTTTTTTGTTACCTTGCTATTATGCCTGGCAGCTTCTTGTCCAGGAATTCCTGCATGCACTGGTGTTCCGTGGAATGGTTGAGAAACCTCCGAAAAGATTCAACATATCTGCTGTGATCTGAAAACAAGCTCCTCATGGAAGATGCCATGTTTGGTTTTCTGAGGAAGACAGGGAGAGAGGGAAGGTTCAACTTCCCCTCTCCTTCTTTTCCCAGTTCCTTTTTTCTCTCCCCACCCCCACCAACTTGTATTAAAAAAAAAAAAAAAAAGCTTGCTGTTTTGAATGTAACTGGCAAGGGAAAGGCTGCTGTGAAAGCTCAATACTAAGTCAGTCTGTATGGGACTTTGCACTGATACTTTAACCCCTGTTTTAAAACTCCCAAAGTTCAGAGAGTTGTAAAAACAAATGACATTCTAATCACTTCCTGTTTTGTCAGCAGCTGCCCAGGAGTAAGTTCCAAGTGGGGAAGTGAGTGGCTGCTTTCAGGGCCAAAGGTGACCATCAGAAGTAAACGCGCCAGCAACAAAGAGCTTCCTTAAATTTACAGCTGCTGAATTTTTTGACATATGACTGTCATCACTTTCCTGCTTTCTGTGGACCTTTAAGCCTTCACGTCCCTTAACAGTTGAACTTTAAACTCATCTGCTGCATTTCTTCAAATACTGATTAATTTGTTGTGATTTAGGAAGTCTCTTTAGAATAAACTATCAGAGAAGAACCAGAGAGCTATTAGCTAGAAGGTCTCAAAAGCCTATGGGGGGAGTGGGTGGTAATGGGGGGTTGGGAGAGAAGTCTTAGGGCAAGAATGCAGCGCACCAGGGTGGAAGCTGAGTCCATTGGACACCTTCCCTAAGTGCTTCTGAAGGTGGGATCAGAGATATTTAGGGTTGGATGAGCCTTTAGAGACCCAGTGGTGTCACCCATCAAAATGTGAGAGTAGGTCCTTAGAAAGATTTGAGCTGGAAGAGGCAGTTGAGGCTTGGAGGGGAGATGTGTCAGATGAGACAAACCAAAAATAGACAATGGAGATGCAGACCCCAGACCCCGATGTGAGGAGGAAAAATTTAGAGCCCCTCCAGGATGTGGTCTACCTGGTGGCATAACACCCAGGTGAAAGAGCCTTATAGTTTCAAGATAGATTTTTTTGAGACACGAGAGAGGGGGTGACTCTCTCCTTATCTAGGGGTGTTTCAGCCTCGGGGTGTAAATTCTCTGAACTTTCAAACATGGTTTCGGCCGGCTGAGTTGCCCACTCAGGTTCTGAGTGTACTTCTTTCTTACAAATAAATCCTTACCTGCTTTTGCTGCTACTTGTCTCATGTTTAAATTTGTTCCTACAAGCAAGACAAGAACACAACAGAGAGGCGCAGAGTACTGTCTCTGGCCAGGGGCTATCTCCAGCCAGAGACCACCCCAACCACTCATGACAAAGAGTCTCAAAGTGTTAGAGTGCCCAGATGCTGGGCCTTTTACCTGGAAAGTGGTCTTAAAGGAAGCCATCCTTTATCCTACATAGGATTATTAATAATGGTATACAACTCCTGGAGGAGTTGTGAGAATTAAATGAATTAATCTATATACATCTCTTAGAAATGTGTCTGCCTAAACCATTCCCTCCTTCCTCTGATTCAGTTCCAAAACTGCCCTCTAAGTATTCAGCATACTCTCACACCCTCTTTTATAAGCATTTTATAGTCTCACTACTTCCAGAGTGATGGCTTTTATCCTAGGGGAAATTGGAAAGTCCGGAAAGGCACATAGCTGTGGGTATAGCTCCTGACTCGGCCACTAATGAACTTTGTGACCTTGCTCATCAGTGAAATGGGAACAATGAATTATATCCCATAGAGTTGTTGTGAGAATTTAAAGAGATAATTTTTATAAAGCACATTATTACTGCTCCTGTAAGGTGCAGGCTGCTCCCTTCTGCAATAATAAAACAACAAAAACATTGTTTTATTTATAGACACTGAAAATTGAGTTTCATATCATTTTCATGTCATGAAATATTATCCTTCTTTGGATTTTTTCAATCATTTAAAAATATAAAAGTTATTCTTAGCTCATGGGCTGCTTGTACAAAAACAGGTGCTGGGCTGGATTTGGCCCATGGGCCGTAATTGGCCAACTTCTAATCTAGCTTCTAGGCCTCTATACATAGGCTGTTTAACTCCCATCTCTATCCAACCAGCCCCACCTTCCTCAAACTGACTCTCTAAGTTTTTCTATTACCATCTTCCACTCTTCTCTTTAGAACTCAACCCAAATCATTCATTCATGTATTCATCTACTAAACAAATATTTAGTAAGGGTCTACTGTGTGCTATTCTGCTGAGAAGAAATATCCTTGACCTTATCTTCAAAAGTTCCTGCCTTTAACTAAAACCCAATCTTCTCCTGAATTCATCATCTGCTTCTCTTGTCAAATCTTCCCCAACAATCTGCTCTGAATGTAATTCTCATTAAGGATTTTTCTCTCTATTCTCAATATTTCTAACCTAGTTAAGATTCTCTTTTTTTTTTCTCTTGCTGTGCTAATTTTCTTTTCCTTTTTAAGAAAAATGGAGCATTTAACACACCTTTTAATTTGTTTTAAATTTTCAAAACTGAAATTTTTGACATGTGACTGCCACCGCTTTCCTGTTTTCTGTGGAGAGTTTATGCCCTCATGTCCCTTAACAGTTGAACTTTAAACTCATCTGTTTAAAGTTAATTTGAATGTAACTGGCAAGGGAAAGTCTGGTGTGCAAAGGTAAGAGTAATCTCAATTTCTATATTTTTTAATTTTTATTGAATTTATTGGGATGACATTGCTTCATAAAATTATATAGGTTTCAAGTATACAGTTCTATAATACATCATCTGTATATTTTTGTGTGTTTGTTACCCAAAGTAAAGTCTCCTTCTGTCACCATTTAACTCCCCTTTGCTGTCTTCTACCTCCCCCTACCCCATCTTTTCTTCTGGTAATCACCACACTGTGTCTCTGTTTTTTTGTGTATTTTTTTTTTTTTTTACTTAATCCCTTCAATTTTTCACCCAATCCCCATCTCCTCAGACAACTGTCAGTCTGTTCTCTCTATGAGTCTGTTTTTGTTTTATAAATTTATTTTATTCATTAGATTACATATCTAAGTGAAATTATGTGGTACTTGCCTTTCTCTGTTTTATTTCATTTAGCATAATATTCTCCAGGTCCATCAATGCTGTTGCAAAAGGTAAAATTTCCTTTTTATGGCCGATTAGTATTCCATTGTGTAAATGTACCACAGCTTTTTTTTACCTAATCATCTATTGATAGGCACATGGGCTGCTTCTGAATCTTGGCTATTGTAAATAATGCCGCAATGAACATAGGGGTGCATATATTCTTTCATGTTAGTGTTTTGGGTTTCTTCAGATATATTTCCAGAAGTGGAATAGCTGGGTCATAAACAATTTCATTTTTTATTTTTTTGAGGTAACTACATGCTGTTTTTCACAGTGGCTGCACCAATCTGCATTCCCACCAACAGTGCAGACGGCTTCTCTTTTCTCCACATCCTTACCAATGCTTTTTATGGTCCTTTGCCCATTTTTTAATGGGATTGCTTGATTTTTGATGTTGAATTTTATAAGATCTTTATAAATTTTGGATATAACCCCTTTTCACATGTATCATTGGAAAATATGTTCTCCCATTCAGTAGGTTGTCAAGGAGACCTGAGTGCTAGACAAGCTTAGCCTCTTCCTCAGTAAATGACATTGGGTAAATTATCTAACTACTCTAAACTTCTCCTTTTCCATCTTCCCACTATATATAAATGTGGGGAATAGAGGTAGAATTATCTTTAATATTTCTTGAAATTCTACTTAGTCTTCATATTTTGAATAACTATCTATACTAGTATATATAAAAGCCCAGCAATCGGAATGGCAGAACAACCAGAATGACCAGAATGATTGGTGGCTATAATGCCCACTGCGGCAGCCAATCAGCCTGATCCAGGCCCTGATTGGCCCCTCCCCGGCTGCCTGCCCCCGATCAGCCCCCAACACCCCTACTGGGGGCAGGGGCGGCAGGCCAACTGCCTGCGACCCCTCTCCCTGGCTGGCCGGCCTCATGGCCAGACCCCACCCATGCATGAATTTGTGCACCAGGCCTCTAGTAGGTTTATAAAACTAAAAATAGATATATTAATAACTAATAGTACCACTGTATCCAAATAATCAATAAATCATAAGTGATAACCTAAATTAAAATGTCATGAGCCACATTTTATCAATGAAAGTTGCTTAAGCTCATACAGCTGCTAATAATGCCATATGTTTTGTTGTTTTAATGGCATAGTTGTTTCAATTGCACTTTATTAATGTGGAGTTTATAATGGTTTTGTTTTAATTAGACCATTTTTTTTTAAAGGCTCAAAATAACCAGTCAAAGAGGAGACAAACCAAATGAAATAATGCAGAGGAAATATTTGGGGAGTAATTAGTTGACAGGGAAGAGGGTAGATGGATAGACACATAATGTTAAAAGCTATAGAAGAGTAACCAGTGATATTATAGAGACATAAAGCTTATATGAACTGTTAAGGGTAGTAACAAGTAATGAAACAAGGAAAGAAGAAATAGTCTGAGAACTTAGTTCCCATTTAATAAATAAAAAAATTAAAAGTCACTGGAAAGATCTAGATCCCCTTTCAAATATAGAGGTTAGTAAATATGTTAAAACCTGGTAAATTATCAGAAAACAAATAAAACATAAAAAACACACAAATAATGCAATTCATCAAACCAGCTTTGTCTGAGTTCAAGATTCAGATTTTCTTAGTTACTGAGTCAGTGACCCTAAGAAGAAGGTCTAATATTGAATTAGGGAGCTGGTGAAGGTTAAGGGTTCATGTTAAAGTAAGTTTGCTAAAGACAGTAGTAATGTTAATACAGCTTCTCTGGCATTTGGTTCAGAGACATGTGCTCAAGTGTATGCTGGGCTGGAATGGTCTCCCATCTGGGAAACCTTACGTTTGCATGATCCAGAGACAAAAAGTCCATGGGACACAAAGATTATTTTTTTAAAAATCAAAGCAAAATTTTTAAATAATAAAGCATATAAATCTCAAGTGTACAGGTTGAGAAAGCTTTACATCTGTGTACTGCCTAGCAGGTTAACTCATGTCTGCAGTTAATAATATTTCCTCCCACTTCAAATAGCCACCATTCTGATTTTTATCCCCATAGGTTAGTTTTTTCTGTTCTTGAACTTCATATAAAAAGGGCATACAGAATGTCTTTGGATTCTTTTGCTCATTATATTTTTTGAAACTCACCTATACTTTTTTTTTTGGAGGGGAGGGCATCAGAAGTTCATTATTCTTTTTTTTTTAATCTTTAAATTCTTTATTAGTTAAGGAATTACAAATGTGTCCTCATCCCCCCCCCCATTAACCCCCATCCTCCCCACCCCCCACTCATGCTCTCATCCCCCTGTTGTCCATGTCCATTGGTTTGGCTTATATGCATGCATACAAGTCCTTTGGTTGATCTCTTCCCCTTACCCCCACCCTCCCCTACTTTTCTTCTGGGGATTAATAGTCTGATTGCTGTTTCTCTGTGTTTGGATCTGTCCCTGTTCATCAGTCTATGTTGTTCTCTATATTCCACAAATGAGTGAGATCATGTGGTATTTATCTTTCTCTGACTGGCTTATTTCACTTAGCATAATGCTCTCCAGTCCCATCCAAGCTGTTGCAAAAGGCAAGAGTTCCTTCTTTTTTACCGTAGCGTAGTATTCCATTGTGTAGATGTACCACAGTTTTTTAATCCACTCATCTGCTGATGGGCACTTAGGCTGTTTCCAGATCTTAGCTATGGTGAATTGTGCTGCTATGAGCATAGGGGTGCATATATCCTTTCTGATTGGTGTTTCTGGCTTCTTGGGATATATTCCTAGAAGTGGGATCACTGGGTCAAATGGGAGTTCCATTTTTAGTTTTTTGAGGTAGCTCCATACTGTTCTCCACAGTGGCTGCACCAGTCTGCATTCCCACCAGCAGTGCAGAAGGGTTCCTTTTTCTCCACATCCTCTCCAACACTTGTTGTTTGTTGATTTGTTGATGATAGCCATTCTGACAGGTGTGAGGTGATACCACATTGTCGTTTTGATTTGCATCTCTTGTATAATTAGTGTCTTTGAGCATGTTTTCATATGTCTTTCGGCCCTCTGTATGTCCTCTTTCGAAAAGTGTCTATCTAGGTCCATTGCCCATTTTTTGATTGGATTGTTTATCTTCCTGTTATTAAGTTTCATGAGTTCCTTGTAAATGTTGGAGATTAAACCCTTATCGGTGATATCATTGGCAAATATGTTCTCCCATGCAGTGGGTCTTCTTGTTGTTTTGCTGATGGTTTTCTTTGCTGTGCAAAAGATTTTTATTTTAATGTAGTCCCATTTGTTTATTTTCTCTTTAGTTTCCATTGCCCTAGGAGCATTATCAGAGAAGAAATTCCTTCGACATATGTTTGCTATTTCGCTGCCTATGAATTCCTCTAGTATTTTTATGGTTTCCCGTCTTACATTTAAGTCTTTTATCCATTTTGAGTTTATTTTTGTGTATGGTGTGAGTTGGTGGTCTAGTTTCATCTTTTTGCATGTATCTGTCCAATTTTCCCAACACCATTTATTGAAGAGACTGTCTTGACTCCATTGTATGCCCTTGCCTCCTTTGTCGAATATTAATTGGGCATAGTGCTTTGGGTCAATTTCTGGGTTCTCTATTCTATTCCATTGATCTATATGTCTGTTCTTGTGCCAGTACCAAGCTGTTTTAAGAACAGTGGCTTTGTAATACAGCTTGATATCTGGTATTGAGATCCCACCTACTTTGTTCTTCTTTCTCAGGATTGCTGCAGCTATTTGGGGTCTTTTTTTATTCCAGATGAATTTTTGGAGAGTTCGTTCTAGATCTGTGAAATATGCCGTTGGTAATTTAATGGGGATTGCATTGAATCTATAGATTGCTTTGGGTAGTATGGACATTTTGATGATGTTGATTCTACCAATCCATGAACACGGTATGTTCTTCCATCTGTTTATGTCTTCCTCTATTTCTTTTTTCAGTGTCCTGTAGTTTTTCACATATAAGTCTTTTACCTCCTTAATTAAGTTTATTCCTAGGTATCTATCTTAATTTTTTTGGTGCGATGGTAAATGGGATTGCTTTTTTAGTCTCCCTTTCTGTAAGTTCACTATTGGTGTAAAGAAATGCCGTAGATTTCTTGGCATTAATTTTGTATCCTGCTACATTGCCTTATTTATTAACTCTAATAATTTCTTGATGGAGTCTTTAGGGTTTTCTATGTACAGTATCATGTCATCTGCAAATAAGGACAGTTTTACTCCTTCTTTTCCAATTCGGATGCCTTTTATTTCTTCTTCTTGTCTGATCGCAATGGCTAGTACTTCAAGTACTATGTTGAACAGGAGTGGTGAGAGAGGGCATCCCTGTCTTGTTCCTGTTCTCAGGGGAAATGGTTTAAGTTTTTGCCCATTGATTATGATGTTGGCTGTGGGTTTGTCATATATGGCTTTTATTATGTTGAGGTTTGATCCTTCTATTCCTACCTTGCTGAGAGTTTTTATCAAGAAATGGTGTTGAATTTTGTCGAAAGCTTTTTCTGCATCAATTGATATGACTATGTGGTTTTTATCTCTCAATTTGTTTATGTGATGAATCATGTTTATTGATTTGTGGATATTGTACCATCCTTGCATCCCTGGGATGAATCCTACTTGGTCATGGTGTATGATCTTTCTGATGTATTGCTGGATCCGATTTGCTAGAATTTTGTTAAGTATTTTGGCATCTATGTTCATGAGGGATATTGGCCTGTAATTCTCTTTCATTGTGTTGTCTTTACCTGGTTTTGGTATTAGGGTGATGCTGGCTTCATAGAATGATCTTGGAAGTGTTCCTTCTTCTTGAATTTTTTGGAATAGTCTGAGGAGTATATGTTTTAGTTCTTCCGTGAATGTTTGGTAAAACTCCCCTGTGAAGCCCTCTGGCCCCAGGCTTTTGTTTGCTAGGAGCTTTTTGATGACTGCTTCAATTTCTTCCATCGTTTTTGGCCTGTTGAGATTTTTAGAATCCTCTGGATTGAGTTTTGGAATGTTGCATTTTTCTAGGAATATGTCCATTTTCTCCAGGTTTTCTAGTTTGTTAAAGTAGAGTTGTTCATAGTATTTTTTAACAATTCTTTGAATTTCTGAGGGGTCTGTTGTTATTTCGCCTCTATCATTTCTGATTTTGTTTATTTGAGTCCTCTCTCTTTGCTTCTTGGTGAGCCTGGCTAGAGGCTCATCAATCTTGTTTATCCTTTCAAAGAACCAGCTCTTGCTTTCATTGATCTGTTGTATTGTTTTTTTGGTCTCTATGTCATTTATTTCTGCTCTGATCTTTATTATCTCCTTTCTTCTGCTCACTCTGGGCTTTTTTTGTTGTTCTCTTTCTAATTCTTTGAGTTGTAGAGTTAAATGATTTACTATCATTTTTTCTTGTTTTTTGAGGTAGGCCTGTAGTGCTATAAACTTCCCTCTCAGGACTGCTTTCATTGTGTCCCATAGATTTTGGGTTGTTGTACTGTTATTGTCATTAGTTTCCAGGGTGTTTTTAATTTCTACTTTGATCTCACTGGTAACCCAGTCATTATTTAGTAACATGCTATTCAGCTTCCAAGTGTTTGAGTTTTTTGGATTGTTTTTATTGTGGTTTATTTCTAATATTATGCCCTTGTGATCTGAGAAGATGCTTGGTATGATTTCAATCTTCTTGTATTTGGGGAGACTTTGCTTGTGACCCAATATGTGGTCTATTTTTGAAGATGTCCCATGTGCACTTGAGAAGAATGTATATTCCGTGGCTTTGGGGTGAAATGTTCTGAAGATGTCAATTAAGTCCATCTGATCTAGTGAGTCATTTAGGATTGCTATTTCTTTGCTGATTTTTTGTCTAGAGGATTTATCCAGTGATGTCAGTGGTGTGTTTAAGTCCCCTACTATGATTGTGTTGTTGTTGATCTCTCCCTTGTTATTTTCCAGGAGGTTTTTTATGTATTTGGGTGCTCCTGCATTGGGTGCATATATGTTTATAAGGGTTATATCCTCTTGTTGTATCGATCCCTTTAATATTATGAAGTGGCCTTCCTTATCTCTTGTTATGGCCTTCACTTTGAGGTCTATTTTGTCCAATATAAGTATTGCTACCCCAGCTTTTTTTTCATTTCCATTTGCCTGAAAAATATTTTTCTATCCCTTCACTTTAAGCTTGTGTGAGTCCCTTTTTCTGAGGTCGGTCTCTTGTAGACAGCATATATATGGGTCATGTCTTTTTATCCGTTCAGTGACTCGATGTCTTTTGATTGGAGCATTTAGTCCATTTACATTTAAAGTTATTATTGAAAGATACGTGCTTGGATTCATTTCTATTTTCATGCCTGTGTTCTATCTTACCTTTATATTTCTTCTTTTTACAGCATTCCTTTTAGCATTTCTTGCATTGCTGGCTTGGTAGTGATAAACTCCCTTAGCCTTTTTTTGTCTGCAAAACTCCTGATTTCCCCTTCAATTTTGATTGATAGTCTTGCTGGATATAGTATTCTTGGATTCAGTCCTTTGCTTTGCAACACTTTGTATACCTCCTTCCATTCCCTTCTAGCTTGATGTGTTTCTGTTGAGAAATCATTTGATAATCTGATGGGGAATCCTTTGTAGGTAACTCTCTGTTTCTCTCTTGCAGCCTTTAAGATTCTCTCTTTGTCTTGTACATTTGCCATCGTTATTATGACGTGTCTTGGTGTGGGTCTTTTGGGGTTCATCTTGCTTGGGACTCTCTGTGCTTGTGTAACTTTCTTCTTCCCCATATCTGGGAAGTTTTCTGTCATTATTTCTTCAAATAGATTTTCTAATCCTTGCTGCTCTTCTTGTCCTTCTTGCAGCCCTATTATGCGCATGTTACTTCGTTTCATGTTGTCCCAAAGCTCCCTTAGGCTCTCCTCCTGTTTTTTAATTTTTTTCTCTAGTTGCTGTTCAGATTGAGCTTGTTTCTCTGCCTTATCTTCTAACTCACTAATGCGGTCCTCTGCTTCTTCTAGTCTGCTGTTGAAACTTTCCATGGTGTTTTTGATTGTAGCTATATCACTTTTCATTTCTTCCTGATTCTTGCATAGGTTGTTGATTTTCTCATCCATCCGGTGAATGAATTGTATAACCATTATTCTGAATTCTTTTTCTGTCATGTTGCATGCTTCAACTTCATTAATTTCCTTTCTTGGCGACTCCTCATTGTCTTTCCTCTGGGTGTTGTGTCGTCTCTTCATTCTGATTATCTCCCGATGGTTCAAACATCGAGTTGAACCTGGGCCGTGTGCAGTGGGAGCCTCACACCACCCTAGTGTCACTGAAGAGCTCTGACACTAAGATGTGTTGTTGTTGTGGGTTGGTGGGAACCAGGCTCGCTCAGAGTCAGTGTTGCCAGCGCTCAATGTGGCCTCGTGCACGCTGTTAGAATCAGGGACTCTGCCTGCACCATGCTGAAACAGAGACCCCCCTGGAGTGTGTTGAAAATCAGCGCCCCCTAGTGTGCACCAGGAGTCAGAGTTCCCCAGGAATCCAGTGTCAGAGTCTCTGTTGCTTCGCGGACCTCGCATTGAGAATCAGGGTCCCTGTGTGCCCTTGCACCAAGAATTGGAGTCACTGGCTCTTATTATGAATGCACAGGGAATCAAGGATCTCAGGCACAGGTGGTAAGAGACACAATCAAGTCACTGGTGCTTGGTGCTGCCTCCTGCCCAGAGAATCGGGGTCCCTGGGCCTGCGCTACGCGGGACAAATTCCCAGTGTTCTCACGATTGCTCCCAGCCAGGGGCTCCGAAGCCAGCAGTGCGCATAGGATCAGTTCCCGGTGTTCCCGCCTTTGCTCCCAGCCCAGGACTCCTGGACCTGGTACTACGCGGGATCAGTTCCAAGGTGCTAGCGCACTTCCAGGCTTAAGTTCCTGTAGCAGCACTGAGGCCCAGGCAAGGGGTGGGACTATCAGTTACTATGGCGCTGCCCGCGAGCCTGTGGGGAGGGGGATGGGCTCTATTATTCACAGATCTGCCAAGGGGATTTCTGAACTTTTGGTGTCCGCAGGTCTGTAGCTGTGGTCACAGGTCTCTGTCCCCAGTGGCTGCAGGGTCCTGGTATGCGTCTGAGATCGACTGGGTGGTGCTGAGGCCAGGATCCTAGTCTCAAGCAGCTCTGTTTCCCAAGATGGCGGTCGCTGTGCCCGTGCTGGCCGCCCAGGAGTGTCCGCGCAGGGAGCGGGGCTCCGCCGCCTAAGATTGCCGGTTTAGCAACCCTTTAGAAGACCTGCAGAATCAAACTGTCCCTAGCTCATACACACACACAGCACACACGTCCACACACTCCTCTATCACTTCCTTGCGCTCTCACACTCTCTCCCTCCCTACCTTCCTGCAGGTCGCCATTTTCTCCCCCAAGTTCATTATTCTTTATTGCCAGACATTATTATATTGTATAAATATCTCATATTTTTAATCTTTAAAATTTTTTTAATCCTCACCCGAGGATATGTTTGAATTTTTTTTTTTAATAGAAACATTGATGTGAGAGAGAAACATAGATTGGTGCCTCCCATATGCACCCTGATCAAGGATCAAACCCTGGGTATGTGCAATCTAGGTATGTGCCCTGACTAGGAATTGACCTTCAACTTTTTGGTTCATAGGACAATGCTGCAAATAACTGAGCCACCTGGGCAGGGAAATATTTCTCTTTTTTTAAATCCTTATCCAAGGTTATGTTCATTGACCTTAGAGAGAAGAAGGGAAGGAGGGAGGAAGGAAGAGAAAAAGGAGAGAGAGAGAGAGAAACATCAATCAGTTGCTTTCTGTATGTGCTCTAACCAGGGATGGAACCCACAATCTAAGTATGTGCCCTGACTGAGAATCAAATCTGAAAGATTTTGGCATATGAGATGACTCTCCAACTGAGCCACATGGCAGGGCGAAATTTCATATTTTTGAAACTATTTTTATCTTAATGGACATTTGGGCTATTCTAACTTTTGGCTATTATGAATAGAGTTGGTGAAAACATTCTTTTACATGTTTTTTGATGAATATATGTATTCAATTTTGCTACCATGAGTGAAAATTATGTTATAGGATAAGCAAATGTTTGACTTTAGAAGGCATTGCATAAAAATTTTGTAAATGTCCACAATCACCAGCAAAATATAAATAAGGATATTAGTAGCTTCATATCCTCATAGATTCTTGGTATTGCCAGTTACTTTTGATTTATTACTTCTGTGGGATTTCTTGGTGGTTTTAATTTGCATTTTTCTTTGAGTAATGATTTTGAGTGTGTTTTCAAATACTTGTGGGTCATAAAAGGTGTATAGCCTTTTATAAATGACCTGTTAAAGTCTTACATCCATTTTAAAAACTGTATTGTTTCTTTTCTTATTGATTTATATATTCTAGAAGAGTCTTGTAGTGGTGTGTGTGTGTGTATTTAATAGCTTGAAATCAGCCATGGTGGGATCCTTTACTCTATGGAAATTAGCAAATGCTATGAATCAGGACTTTGCCCTCCCCCGCCCCCAGAGGTTAGTTGTTAAACAATTAGCAGCACCCCACTGCTTTTAGTCCTGTGATTATTTACAAAGCAGCTGCCATGACCTTGAACCTTCTTGTAAACTGAGTTAATGTAATGCAGCAAAGTCCTCCTTTCTCCAGTCTCATAAACTTTCAGAAAAGTCTGACCAATTACACTCTGCAAGAGGTGTCCCCGTCTTCCAGCATTTCTTAATTACTGTTATCTAGAGACTGTTCTCAATATAGCTCCTAAGTCTCCCACTAACTAGTATGACACTGGGCAGATCATTTATGTACCCCGAGTCTCATTTTCTTACCTGTGAAATAGAAATAATAATCTACCTTTTGTGAAGATTAAATGAAATACTGTGCATAAAGTGTTCAGCATAGTATCTAGTACAGGGGTCCTCAAACTTTTTAAACAGGGGGCCAGTTCACTGTCCCTCAGACCGTTGGAGGGCCGGACTATAGTTTAAAAAAAAACTATGAACAAATTCCTATGCACACTGCACATATCTTATTTTGAAGTAAAAAAACAAAACGGGAACAAATACAATATTTGTATTTGCATGTGGCTCGCGGGCCGTAGTCTGAGGACCCCTGATCTAGTATATAGTAATCTCCCTGGTGTGAGACAGACTTCAGGTTCTTCATGTGTAAGATGAAGACAGTAATGTTTTATGAGCCAAGTTCCAATCCAAATGGCAGAATCCACGCCAGTGAGTCCAAAGGACATTTTTAGGACTGTAAACTAATGGTAAACGTACTGGGAGAACTGAAAGGGCAAGCAGAGGTGGAGAGGCAACCCACCAGGAAGCTCCTGCTACCTTTGGGGCTGGGGGAATAAGGGAGAACATTGTGTTACCAAAGCTCTGGACCCTGGGCTACCTAGGACGAGCTAGAATGATGGAGGGGCACAGGCACCCTTGGAGGGGTTGCCTGAAACCTAAGGAAATGAGCAGAAATGCCCAGCGTCTCCCTTCTTCCTACCCTCTCATCTTTGCCAGTTTCCCCCTTACTAAAACTAACTCAAAGCCACTTGGCAAGAAACCTTGGGCAATGTAACGTACAGGATTCAGTTTCCTATAATATTGAACAGAACAAAGGAAGGACTAGATATGAATCTGACTACATGCAGGCAATGGGCAGCACAAGGGCCACGAGGTTAATTTATTGTGAGAGTTAAAATTTTTTTTAAAGTATAAAGCAAGACACCTATAACATTAAATGCTCAATAAAAGCTAGATAATGCCAGTAAAATTGTGAAAATAAAAGTTATTTTCACTGTATTATGCTATTATTATATTATATGTTATATACCTGATACTATTATAATTATTATGATAGCTACAAGGCCAAAGGAAGGCTGGTATTCATGGAATCTTAAAGAGCTGAGATGATTGACTGTGTCCATTAACTCCCTCAGAACATCAGGAGGATCTGCTTTGTTTGAGGAGGGTATTTGGTTGGAAAGTATTTTTTGGAATCCCTCAAGGTTCAATAAGTTCATCAGAAAGAACCATCAGTGGGCACCTGGGACTCCTCTAGCCTCTGAAAGTTTGAGAGCTAGCCATGAGCTGGGTCTATAGGTGCCTCTCTCCTCAGGACTCAGATGGAGTTAGAAAGTAGAGTAGTGTGTGACCTCTGCCTGGTTCCACTTGTGACTACTTACTAGCTCGCTGTGTGACTTTGACCAAATACTCAACACTGTTAGGCTTGAATTTCTTCACATGTAAAGAACTCAATCACATCATCTCACTTCCACTTCTAAAGTTCTGATTACTTGGGTTTAAACCCGTTACTCAGAGGTGTGGTTGATATTTCAGGTTGGAAACAGGATAACTTCTCAGAAATTTAGCACTCTGTGTGCCTCATTCTCTGACTCTTTGTTACCCCCTCCTTCTCTAAATTCAAAGCTATTTTTCCTTTTTAAGCATAGATTATGTCATCATAATGCACTATTTGGAAAACATAAGGCGATCATAATAATTACCCATATGCTCTCAGATAGTAGAAAATAATAAAGTACTGTTTATTGATTGGCTAATTAAAAGCAAAACAAAAAAAAAACCATAGCTGTGTATATGTATGTATGTTCTTATTATTTCCTGTATAGGCATCTAAGAGTTGTTGATACCAACAGAATCTGAAGAATCAGCTCCTTTCCCAGGATGTTCTATAACCAGACGTTATACATGGGGTGTCAGCCAGTTTAAGTAGCTAGAAGATGACCTTCGATGAACACAATTGCTGTTACATTTGAGGGTTATCAATTCTGAATGCATTTTGTGCAGTCAAGTGAAATTTACAGTCAATAAACAGATGATTACAGGAGGAGGTATCATAATACTAAGTGCATATAAAACCTCTGTCCTGCTAGTCCAAATAAATACTAGCAGCACTGAAATGCAGATTGGGTCAGAGGTGGTGAAGGTGCATGTAATTAACTTGATAACTTTTGAAAATATGATTTTGGGAATTCTGAATACACATGTGGGTTATCTTTTTTTAAATTTTTTTTTATATTTTATTAATTTTTTACAGAAAGGAAGAGAGAGAGATAGAGAGTTAGAAACATCGATGAGAGAGAAACATCGATCAGCTGCCTCCTGCACATCTCCTACTGGGGATGTGCCCGCAACCCAGGTACATGCCCTTGACCGGAATCGAACCTGGGACCTTTCAGTCCGCAGGCCGACGCTCTATCCACTGAGCTAAACCGGTTTCGGCATATGTGGGTTATCTTGCCTCTGAAACATCATGCCACCAAAAAAAAGAAAAAGAAAAAAGAAAAAAAAAGAAAGGCCACAGTGATTTTTGCCTCCCATTTGCTTTTAGTTTGGATGTCAAAAAAAATTGGTTGGTATTTCAAAGTTGGTTAAAACTTTTCACATTATTGAGCCATTCATTAGTCAGATAAACTAAAAAGCTCACCTGGTTTTCATAATAATGCTGCTAGAATCATTTTCCTAAGATTCATTTTATCACCTTTTTATCTCCAGTCAAGAGTAAGAAATGAATGCATATTAGAATTTAATTTGTTTAGGGAATTCATTTTGTTTAATTTGATTTTAAAATACTAACTGCAGTCTGGTATCGAGAGGAGATAGCTTGAACTCCTTAATAGTCTTATCCAGAGAGATTTCCATAGTGAAAATGGAGGGAGAGAGGAAGTAGATATTGATGATATTTAAGCAAATCATCTCAGAAAACCCATAGAACGAACCAAAATTATGTGTAAAAACTCAAATTGGGATTAGAATTCAAAGCAAGGTCTCAGTGATACAGAGCTGCTAAATGGCAGGCAGAGGGGAGAATAAATGAGCTCCAGCTTTTCGGAAACTTAATTAAAAGTTATATCAAACCTGGGATTCTCCTGAAAGATTTTGTTCTTACTTTAATAAAGGCTGTTTCTCATTGAGAAGCAATTCTAATTTTATACCAGGATTGCCATTCTGTGCTGAAAATGGCTTTTCTATGAGGTTGTGTTCATTTTTTCAAACACAATATATCCCCACCCCCGGACCTTTCTCTGGCATCCAGACAGGAGAGCATTTGCCAAAACAATGATAGGAATGCTTGGAAAACCATAGCTCTTCTTTGAACTTTATTACTGTGAACTACAGTACAACGAAAATCCAGACCAAGGGCAATGCTGAGATAAGAAGGAAACCATATTTACTACCCATATGGGAAATTTTCAGTTCCAATTTTAAAATCCTGGCAGGGACAGACATGAGATCAGTGGTTGCCAGGGTTAAAGGTCAAGGGAGGATTGGACTACAAAGAAGCAGCAAGAGGGAGTATTTTTGGAATGATGGAACTATTCTGTATCTGGGGGCATTCGTCAAAACTCCTAGAACTGTATGCCAAGAGAAGGGAATTTCACTGTATGTAAATTAAAAATAAACAAGTAAACAGTATCAACTTCTACATTTAAAAAAGTGTGTCAGTTTGGGTTTCTGATACGTGTTTCGCCAGTAGACTTGACACATCTAACTGGTATTTCTCCACCTTCCTAATTACTATTTCAAAGCCCCCTTCCCTCCCATATCTCTTTACCTTCCCCAAGTTTTGCTACGATTTCCTGATTCCTCTTTTTTTCTGGGAAAATAAAACAACTTTGGGAACCAAGGCCTCAAATTAATGATGGTGATGAAAAGAACTCAGACCTGGGGAAGAACATTCTGATGGTGAGGAAACTGTGTTGAGGGAATAGCTTCACTCTCAAAGTTGGTGGCTGTTGGGATAGAAGGTTGACTTGGGGTGTGTGTGTGTGTAGCTCCTTTTTTTTTTTTTTTTGGTAAGACTCCTGTGAGTCTGAAAGGGCGGAGGGGGGGGGGGGGGAGCAGTGGTAGGGAAGGAATGGAGAAGAATGTCATAATAATTCTACCTTATATTTATAAAGTGTGTGATAATTTACAATAATCTTAAACTAGCTTCTCAGATACTTCATCAACCCACTAACGAAGGTAGGGATCTTTGTCTCAATTTTACAGATGAGGCCAGTGTGGCCTAGAACAGTGAATTGCCCATGGTCACAGGACTGGTATTAAAAAAGCTTGTACTGGAGCTAGGATTCCTGATCTTAAGCACTAGTTTCAGTCTATAACCCATGTAGTTTCTGCCAATTGTTGTGAGGCCAGAGCTATGGACAGCAATATCACACCCAGTGAAATCCTTGCCAGCGGTTGTCCAAAGGGTGTGTGTGGGAAGTGAGTCAGCAATCTAGACTTTGGGGCCTGTCTTTTAGGGATGGCATTCTAGCTAATTCCATGTTGATGAGTTCATTCGTACTGTTTTAATTTGATCTAGAAAAGTTACAGAAGTGGGAAACTAAGACTAAAGCACTGTTCTCTCCATCAGAGGCCACTTTCACAACAGGCAGTATCACATTGAAAATTCCAGATCAGGAAATAGTGCTTGAGATCTTATTTCCCATATATTGAAGGAGGGAAATTCAACCAATTCAAGGATGAACATATCAGACAGGTCTTCCCTCATGAGGCAGAAGGTTATTAACTACAGATAAGTATCTTTATTTATTCTGTGCCTTGTTCCACAAATGATTTGATAAGACTAACTAGAAAAGCACAAATCTAGTCCTGTTAACCATCATCAAGAAAGATCACCCCAGCATTTCCTGAGAAGTTCCCTCAGGAGACTTTGGTTTTGCCAAATGTGTGTGTTTTGCTTTCTGTAGTGCAGTGGTTTTCAACCTTCTGGCCCTTTAAATACAGTTTCTCATGTTGTGACCCAACCATAAAATTATTTTCGTTGCTACTTCATAACTGTAATGTCGCTACTGTTATGAATCATAATGTAAATATCTGATATGCAGGATGGTCTTAGGCGACCCCTGTGAAAGGGTCGTTCAACCGCCAAAAGGGTCGCGACCCACAGGTTGAGAACTGCTGTGTAGTGTATTCAATATTTATCAATACATTGCAAAGTATAAATAGCAAACCAGTTGAGCAAATGCTCATCTGGTTGCCTAATCTCCTGGTTTTAAATAGAGAAAAATAAGTTGCCTTTGATTTGAGGGAAAACGTGGAAAAGAGAGTTAGTGGCTCCATTCCAGATCAGATCTGATCATGTTAACTCTTCGAACAATCCATGAAAGTCATTTCATCAGAGAGATGGTTCCTGCCCATAATCCAATACCCTTCCCGGACCAGACCCCTACAGCCTATTATTCTCAGATATCACTTAGACATTTTCCTTCAAAACATTTATAAAACATGTCCTTCATTAGGATGAAATGCCAAGGAGACAAGAAATTGTGTTTGAGCCTTGGGTGGACTGTGTGTTTCTCTAGTGCCTCTCATAGTTCCTGATTCCTGCTATAGTTTAAATTAGTAAGTGAACTGCTATGGAGTGCCCATACTATGTTCCAGAAAAGCTGTCCTGCCTTCTCTTTATAGGCCAGAGAGAGACTTTTTCTCCGTTCTTTTATTTCTCACTTTGCATAATAGGAAGACTGTGTCTCATGTCAGACAATTCTGGATACATGGGAGTCCAGCAAGGGTGCAGGCCCCAGTGGGAGGTTATAAAGCCACTCTTTCTACCTTAAGAGCGAGGAGAAAGATTTTCTCTTATAAAATGTGGACAGGCTGGAAGGCAAAAATTAGGATGATCCTTTTTTTTCCCTTCACTTTACTATAAGAAAGTTGGTTTCCTAAGAAGCAAAATGTGCAAAAAGTTGTGGAAAGAGCACTAGGTTTGTTGTAATGGAATCCTTAAAGCAGCAGAGCTGGGACTACTTCAGAGACCATCGCAGCCAGTGATGTTTCCCTCACTGTGTATTAGAATCCCCAGTGGAGACTGAAATCAGTGTCTGCATGCCTGGGCTCCAGCTCTAGGGATTCAGACTCATTTGGTCTCTGTGGTATTTTGTCATTTTATTTGTTCTCAGAGTTCCTCAGGTGACTCATCTGTGCTGCCAGGTTAGGGAATGACAAATATGACCAAAGGTATAAGAAACATCTGTCACTTCGGCTACTCAGCGTGTGAACCCAGGCCCTGTGCTCAGGGAATCCCCCACCTGGTGAGTTGTGTTGGAGGCAGCACCTTGACTCCAGGTTCCCAGCCTCCCTTGCAGCTAGAAGAAGGGTGTGAGTGAAGCTTCTTAAATCCTGAACTTAGCATGGGAACTGGAGACCCCAGAACACTGAGGTCACAGGGACTTGCTGTGCCGCCAGTGGCTGTGGCCCCAATGACGACTTTCTAGGGCACAATGGAAAGGAGTCCACCACAGCATCAGCTTCAGCAGCAGCAGCAGTATCCTCATCACATCAATTCCAGGTACCACTTCAGGCTTATTTCTGACAAGCAGCCCAGGATCCACTTCTCCAGGCCTCCCAGTAAGAGAACCCAAATTCTTCAGAGGATTAAAGTAAATAAATGCCTCTTCTGCCTATATCAGCTAGACTCAGTTTCTTTTGCTTGCAAAGAAGGATCTTGAATACTACAAATGATTTCTTTTTTATGATAGGTTTTTTTGGAATCTTAAGTACCTCAAGAGCAATATGGAGAAGACAGAATTAAACCAACCCTGCACGTCTCTGGGTTCTCCATCTCCTTCAATCAGAACAGCTCAACTTAACATTTTCTTATGAAAAAGGGTTTTGGGGGAGTGAGGGAAGGGGGAAATTGGAAACTACGTTTGGGTGGCAGAGAAGAAGTTCTTTATTCTCTATAAAATTCCTTGAATTTTCCTGGACTTTCCCTGGATACAAAAGCAGAGCTGTTCTTCCACACTTGGGTGGGAGATTGCAGTTTTAAGTGAGCCAAGGTGATTTCCTGTTCCTTCTCCAACATAGAAAGTTTGTCTAGCTTGTCCCAAACAGACTTGAATCTTCTCCAGTGTGTGGGAACTCCCCATGTAAATAGTGGGCTAAAGGTGCTTCAGGAAAGTTATTTTAGCACAGTGGTATGTGTTGTTAATTTACCGAGATTTATTTATTTATTTATTTATTTATTTATTTATTTATTTACTAAAGGCCTGGTGCACGAATTCGTGCTCAGGTGGGGTTCCTTGGCCTGGCTGGCTATCAGGGCTGATTGGGGTTGTCTCGCCAAGTCCTGATTGAGGCCAGCAGCCAACCTGCTGTGGCCCCTCCCCCCACCAGCCAGGGGGAGGGGCTGAGGGAGGTTGGCTGGCCTGGGGGAGGGGCTGTGGGAGGTTGGCTGGCTGGGAGGAGGGGCTGTAGGAGGTGGTCAGCCAGGGAGAGGGGCCGTGGGATGTTGGCCAGCCAGCTAGGGGGAGGGACCATGGGAGGTTGGCCGGCCACAGGAGGTTGGCTGTGGGAGCACACTGACCACCAGGGGGCAGCTTCTACATTGAGCATCTGCTCCCTGGTGGTCAGTGTGTTTCATAACGACCAGTCAACCGGTCGTGCCAGTCATTCGGTCATAGCAGTTGCTTAGGCTTTTATATACACAGAGTGGCCAGATTATTATGACCATCCTATCAGTACTTCGTTGGGCCACATTTTGCCTTCAATACTGCAGCGATTTTTCTTGGCATTGACTCCATGAGATGTTGAAAGGTGATGCGAGGAATCTGACACCATGCCTGATGAATAGCACTGTCCAGTTCTGTGAGATTTGATGGTTGTGGAACCAGCTGCCTGATGGCTCTTTTAACTTCGTCCCACAAATGCTCAATTGGATTGAGATCTGGTGATTGTGAGGACCACCTAAGTAAGGTAAAGTTTCCCTCATATTCTTGAAACCACTCCTGCACAATATGAGCACCGTGGCATGGAGCATTGTCTTGTTGGAAGAAGCCATCTCCATTGGGATACTCCATCAACGACAGGATGAAGTTGATCAGCAACGATAGTTAGGTATGTTGTGCTATTCAGACGTTGTTCCACACAAATTAAAGGGCCCAAATCATGCCAGGAAAACATGCCCCAAACCTTAACACTGCCCCCACCAGCTTGAAGGGTTGTACTCATGCATGTGGGGTGCATGCTTTCGTGCTGTTTCCGCCAAATTCTCACTCTGCCATCTGCATGATGCAACTGGAAACATGATTCATTGGGCCACATGACTTTTTTCCAATGCTCGACTGTCCAATGCTTGTGTTCCTGTGCAAATTGGAGACTTTTTATCTTGGTAACTGCAGACAGCAAAGGTGTTCGAACAAGCCTTCAGCTTCCATATCCCATACGATGCAGTGTACGGCTAATTTGCCTACAAACATCAGGTAGTCATAATAATCTGGCCACTCAGTATATATAGACTAGAAGCCCAATGCACGAAATTCATGCAAGGGGCTTGGCCTCCGCTGCCATGGTGGCTGCCTCGGCCCTGCTGTGGTGGCAGCTGCAGGCCTCTGCCCCACTCCCATCTGCCACAGCAGCCGCCTGTACCTCAGCCCCTGCCCACCGTGGTGGTCTCGGGCCTCTGCCTCAGCCCCACCCGCCGCGGCGGCTGCGGGTCTAATTAGCATATTACGTTTTTATTATTATAGATATTTTTTAAATAATTATTTATTGTTGAAAATATTACATATGTCCACTTTCCTCCCCATTTACCCTCTCCAGACCCCTCCACACACACCCCTCCTGCCCCACGCCTTCAGCATCCTATTGTCTGTGTCCATGGGTTATGCATATATGCTTATAAGGCCTTTGGTTGATTAAATCCCACCCACCAACCCTCCCCAGCCTTCCCTTTGAGATACCACACTCTGTTCTAGGCTTCCATGTCTCTGGATCAACTCCATTCATCTGTTTCATTTCTTATTTAGATTTTACATATGAGTGTGATCATGTGATACTTGTCTTTCTGTGACTGACTTATTTTACTTAGCATGATACCCTCCAGGTCTCTCCATGCTGTCTCAAAGGGTAAGAGATCCTTCTTTTTTATTGCTGCATAGTATTCCATGGTGTAAATGTACCACAGCTTTTTTATCCACTCATCTACTGATGGGCACTTGGGCTGTTTCCAGATCTTAGCTATTGTAAATTGTCTGCTATGAACATAGGGGTGCATACATTCTTTCTGATTGGTGCTTCCGGTTTCTTAGGATATATTCCTAGAAGTTTACCAAGATTTTTTATAGTCAAAAAATTGGGTCTTTAGCTCTTAACAAACAAAACTTAGATGTCCTCATGTTTTTGTGGGGTTTTTGTTTGTTTGTTTTTAATAAAAGGGTCAATTTCATCTTCCATCCAGAAGCAGGTACGTAACTCTTTTCTTAAGGTGATTTGTGCATCTGGTATTGACTGGTTAATTCTTATTTCCATTCCTGATGTTAAAATGTGACTATGTTCATATTTTTTCTCTTGAGAAATGGGGATCTTTGATGTAGGGCTGCGGTTTGTTGCTCTTAGCCCTTCCATACTTACCACTATGAACTCTAAATTCTCCCAAGCTTCACTTCAGTGCACAACTTCTTCTGTTCTTTTAGGTCACGGTATTTCAGGTGACTATTAAATACTGATATAAACAGGTATATGTAAAAAAAACAAACAACAACAACAACAACAAAAAATACCACAAAGTTTTTCTAGCTTATATTTGTAACCAGAAGCCTGGAGATTCAGCATAGGTCATATTTCTGCCACTTCTTAGCCATGTCACTATGGACAAATACCTATTTCCACTAAAATTAAATTCCCTTTTCTGTAAAATAGAACAACTTAATACTCTTCTGTCAACCTCCTATGATACCTGTAAGGCTCAAATTAGAAAATAAATTCAAATGATATAACTAGAGTCATCCTATGCACTTATACATTATTCTATGCATGCAAGATGAAATCATTACAGTATTACTAGTACTGTCGGTATGAAATCTTAAATCCATTGGTGAGTTTGTTTCCTGGGTATAAATGAACTAAACTAGTACATTCAATGGAAGAAAAAGCTGGTTCTTGTCACAGGAGGATGTCTTATGCCATAGGTATGTGATTAAATTCTGAAGTAGTACCGAAAACTTACTTATGTAATCTTTATTCTTCAAGGATATATAGGCTTTGAATGACTTACTTGCTTCTAATATATTATTTGCAGAGAGATACAGCAGTAATAAAAATGGTTGAAGGACAATATCCTTTATATTTTCATTTATATCAATTTATATATACACAAATATCAATTAAAGAATAAATTTTATTAAGTACCTTCAAAGGACAACACCATATGATTCTATGGTTACATAAGGATGGATCAGTATGGGATGTAAGAGCTCTGATTTTTAGCTCTAAATCCTTGGATCCTGCTCAGTAATTAAGAAGCCACCGGAAGTAATTGAGAAGATTCATAGGATATCAGCAGTTTTAGTAAGAAGTGAAGACTGATAGAGAAGTATCATGATATCAGCAATGTTTTAGTAAGAAGAAAATATTAAATATTAGCAATAAGGAATTAGAAGGGTGAAATATAATTTAAAATTCCCTTTCAAAATGGGAAATTGAGAGAATAACATTTCCATAGAAAAGGAAGACCTGGTTGGGTGTTTTATATGAACCTTTGGAACATGTACAAGTCCTCAAATATGGCCAGAATGAGAAGAGGAACAATAAGTACAGAGTATTATTGACTTGTAGCCACTTTTAACAACCACTGCCACCTGGTGGCTTGTGACCCTGTTTCCACTGAAGGAAGAAACCCAGGTAATTCTTGATTCTGCAGGCCTAAGCAGAATTGAAGCAAAATAGGAAGATTACTGACGTGTTATACCAGAAACCTATTTTTGAAGCACAGGGGTTAAGAGCCATTAGTATTGTGCAACACTATAACGTGTCTAGTCCATAAAGATCCTCTAGCTGTAACTATCTATACTTTAATGTATTCTCATGAAACTCACAGCCAAAGCTGGGATCTAGCAAGATTTCTGATAGCACTAGATATAGGTTAAAACTGTACATCCCATCACATATGTTTAAATTACTCTTTTCCATTTCCTTTTGCTTCAATAAGCCTCAGATCTCTCCTGAATCACAAAGTTAATGCAAGAAGTAGGAAACACAGTAGTTAAGGAAAGAGTAAGTAATAGGCAAACTGAATCACAGTGAGGGAGACAATGAAAGTGAGCAGCCTAGCCCAGCAGGTATGGCTCAGCTGTTGAGCATTGACCTATGAATCAGGAGGTCACAGTTAGATTCCTAGTCAGAGCATATGCTGGGGTTGCGGGCTCGATCCCTAGTGTGGGGCATGCAGGAGGCAGCCGATCAATGATTTTCTCTCATCATTGATGTTTTATCTCTCTCTCTCTCTCTCTCTCTCTCTTTCCCCCTTCCTCTTTGAAATCAATAAAAAAATTAATTTAATCAATTTAAAAAAAACATTTCAAGGAATAAGCTTACAATTGCATCTTTCCAAAACAACATCATGATATGGGTGCAAAGCTGCTGCTGATCTTGGTTCTGAGAGGGCCAACATTCCACACCCATAACTTCTAATCATACCCCAAGAACAACAGGCCATTTTAGGATTTCTTGATACCTTTTAAACACCTCTTGCTGCTCAAAGATTCCATCCTATTGTCTACACACTCCTTTCAGAATCTCCTCTTTCAAAGGTTCCGCATGCTGGGAAGCCTTCCAAAATTCTGCCCCAATACAGACAACATTTCTCTCCTCTGCCACCATGAATTGCATTTGTTTTCATCTTACGTTTTTCTTATCAACTCCTCAGTATACTCCTATCAAAACAATGTGTATCCTTCTTGGTTTAAATGTATATCAGTATTACTGTACTTTTGCCTTCTTTGGATCAGACACTTTGTGCTTCAATTCCGTATTCAAGATATTATTTTGATTGACAGCTGCTATATAATACCTCTCACATCCCAGAAAACTAATTCTGGGAAGAAATTGATAAGCATGTGATAGACCTAGACACCACGTTCTGTGAGGTTAGGGAATGAGAACAGATTTTATGTAAGCATGTTCATGCTGGGAACACCCATGGACCCTGAGCTTCTAAGTAGCTCTGGGGGTCCTCCTAAGTCAGGATGCATAGGTGGACTTTGCCAACAAGTGGGTTTCAGCATGCAGGTCGACCAAAGGTTTGGCTTTTTTATCAAGTATCCCTTTCCTGACAATATGTAGACATAGTTTCTGAGGCTCTTCCATTTTTCTAGAGAGGACTCCGCCGCCTTTACTGAGAAGTGTAGCTCATGACTACCGTCAGTGTTCAGGAAGCAAAGAGAGAGAGGATGCCCAGGGAACCTAAGGTTAAATATGCAGAATATGGAGGAAATAGAGATCATCTGAGGAAGAGGAGAAAGATTAAAAAGCAAAATAATATTACTAACAATCTTAAATGTATAAAAGAATGTATTATATCCATAGGACTAGGGTGTTATGAAAAAGGAAATAAAAATACAATCAATAGCCAAGATAAAGGCAATAGAAAGGTTAGAAGATAAAATTAAGGACATCTCCTTAAAATAGAGTAAAAAGGCAAAACAAAACAAAAAGTGGAAAAAGGAAGTGGAAGAGATAGAACCAGATAAACGACATGATGAGAAAGATTTGATGGACGGGAGCCATGAGCCAAGGAATTCGGGCAGTCAATAGAAGCTGGAAAAGGCAAGAGAATGGGTTCTCCCTTAGATCCTCCAGGAAGGAAGGCAGCCCAGCCAGCACCTCGACTTTAGCTCAGTGAGATGCATTTTGGACCTCTAGACTCCAAAGCTATAAGACAATTAATCCATGTTGTTTTAAATCCCTAAATTTGTAGTAATTTGGTGAAACAGCAATAGGAAACTGAAAAAAATACCATGTTTCTTTCTTTTTTTTTTTTTTTTATTCTCCTCCTTGGTCGTTTTAGGACAAGTTACTCCAGTCTTGCTATTCTTGTCCCAAATACCTGATCTGTGGGAATCTGCCTTTCCCACAGTTCAGGCCTTTGCTTTGCTAGAACACCAAGCCACCTCTACTCACTGTGCTTGGACCAGTTTAACTCCTTGTTGACCTTGAGTCCCTGGCTACAGAGCATCACTGAAGTAGTTTAAATTCTGGCTGTCCTCACTCACTCCCACTCTTAGCTCTTGGAGACAGCATTGACATGGATACGAAACCTCCTGAGATTCTTTGGCATCATCCTATGGACAAAGGGGGTTTCATATTATGTCTTCTTTTCCCTCCTCAGTGCTCAAATATACTTCTGTGACAGATTTCAACACATGGCTGAGTCCTAGTTATTTTGATTGAACTCTCTGTGCAGAGTTTTTAAACAAAAATGCCATCAGCTTCCCAGCTCATCTCTGACTGAGTTTTGATGTCAGAAAAATTATCCTACTGGGGCCAGTTCTTGCCAATCCACAAACAACTATTAAGTAATGGTGTTTCTTTTAGAGTTGCAACGGATTGCAAAGGCTGCTGAAAACTGGGATCTTATGGGAAAAGAGTGAGTGGGTTATCAAGAACATAAGTAGCCCTGGCCGGTGTGGCTCAGCTGGTTGGAGCATTGTCCCCTAAGGTCATGGATTAGATTCCTGGTCAGGGCAAGTACCTAGGTTGCAGGTTCAGCCCCCCAGTTGCAGTGCAACTGATTGATGTTTCTCTCACCTTTCTCTCTTTCTAAAAAATCAGGAAAAAGTAAACATATCCTTGGATGAGAATAAAAAACCCACATAGATAATGAGTGAAAGAGCCCAAAGCAGACTGCCCAGTGCACAGGGCTGTTAGTAATGCGGGAAACTTGAGGAGAGAGAGGAGATACCACACAGAGGCAGGAATCTTCAAGGGGTCAAACCCATTTGAGTTCAGAACCTAAATCATATGAGAAAGTACCTGACTTGATGGAAATTTGCCCCAATTACCCCTTTCCCTCTGCCCTAAGACTGAAATCTAATTATAATCAGCATGAAATGAGGCCTGGTAGGCCTTCAATGTCCACAACCCCTCTCTGATCTCTTTTATAGAGCACGTGGAGGTGGCCTGCCAATAAATGTAAACAAAACTTGCAACCAGGATTTTGCATCAGGCTGACAAATCTCACTTTAGGAGACGAACTGCCAGGAATAAAGAAGAGACTTTCCTGTCTCCTATGATTCTCCAAGGTTATTTTTATTAAAATGGAAATTTCCAAGGCTTTATGCAGGGCTCACATGTTGATGAAAGGGCCGCCTCACCAGCAACAGAGCTGTAATTGTCTTCTCTTGTTCCTGAACTCAGCACTTGGCTGTTCATTAATTAACAGTGCACCTCGTGAGCATAGCATTTCCAAGCTGTGGGCTCCTAAATAATACTGCAGTGAGCGCGGTGTCACCTGCATTAGTACTGCCGCTCCTTGCTGTTAAGGACTTGTAATTATAATTTTATTCATTTGGCACATCTATATTGAACTTCTAGTGCAATAAGCCACTTTATTAGCCGTTGTGGAGGAGAAAGAGATAAGATAGAATCAATGTCTCAAAGTACTGAAAGTTGGCAGCTGGGGTGACAGTCGGAGGAAATGTAGAGTGTGTGGCCACCACATTGTAGTTAAGAATACAAACCCCAAATTATTCTCCTCTACCCTTAGCTTTCTGTTTTTACTATCAATAAAAAGTTTCCTTAATAATTTTAGTTGCCCATTAGCAGATTCAAGAAATGTTTGGGCAGTGTTATTACACTCTATTGGATACTGTGATTGGTTGGTAAACCCTCATAATAACTTTATGAGGAAATGATATGTAACCTATTATATGTAACCTCCATTTCCGAAGTTTTAATGATATCGTCACAAACAAGTTTCTAATAATTGGCTATAAGTTACATTTTACTTTTGCCAAAACTCACCAATAAAGTATTAATAGTGAATGCAGAGTTAGAACATGGTTCTTGAGTTCAAATAAGAGCCAAGAACTCTAATGTAAGAAGTTTATCTAGAAAGTCACAGAGGTAGAAAAAAGTGAGCCAGCTGGGCTTCATGGACTCAAGAAACAAGTAACAGAGGCAACAGAAGGGCCCTTGGAGCTTAGGAGAGAGAAAGCAAAGGCATGCACCCGAGAAAGATGGAGTGGCTGGGGGGATAAAGAGAGAGAGAGAGAGAACTGGGTCCCTTATCTTAAGAGTTTTTATCTGTTTTAGGGGAGGTCTCAGGGTAGGATTTCAGTGGAATATTCATCAGCTTTCCAGTTGTGTCCTTTAAGGGTCATGGTCTCTACTGATTGGTCAACACTAAGGTAGGGCGTCATTAGTCATTGCATCTTGTCCTAATGTCAGCTATTGCATTACTTCACCTGGTTTTGCTGCTTCTGAGGCCTAGATGTTGTCTCTAATTTGACCAAAACTCTGTCTCTGTGGTCAACAGCCAGAGGCTGTGTTCCTAAGATTGCTTGATGTGGGCCAGAACCTCATTGTCCTCAGGTTTTAATGCTTAAGGGAGTGATCCTGCAAGGGCATGTATTGGTTTTAATGCTTAAGGGAGTGATCCTGCAAGGGAGTCTTCTAAGATGGTCTAAACTACATGACTAGTGACATGCTACGGGGGAAAGGCTGCCCTAGGGGTGAAGTTCTAGCCTATAATACTTGTTTTCCCAGTTTTTCCCTATTGCTAAGCACCCAGGACTTTCCATCCTGATGACATTCTGTACCTGCCTAGCCCTCCTGTTCTGCTCATTCCTGTCTAACTGCCTACCCTAATAGAAGGGCTCATAGGAACCTGTGTAATTCTAGGCTAACAAATCATCATTCATGCAAAATGGAATCAAGGCTGTCCACGCATGGTGGGCTCACACCACTGTCCTAGCAAAGCCTGCACTGCAATTGGGATCCCTGCTCTGCAAAGATGAGGAAATTGGGCTCTGTGAACCAGTGAGTTACCAAGGGCACATGCATGTAAGAGATAGACTAGATCATACTTTAATGTATTTTTTAAAATTGATTTCAGAGAGGAAGGGAGAGGGAGAGAGAGATAGAAATATCAATTCTGAGAGAGAATCATTAATCGGCTGCCTCCTGCACACCCCCCTACTGGGGATCGAGCCCGAAACTCGGGCATGTGCCCCCAATCAGAATCGAACCTGGGACCCTTCAGTCTGCAGGCCGATGCTTCATCCATTGACCTAAGCCAGCTAGGGCTGGATCATGCTTTGTAGTCTGACTCCAAGTGTAGTGTCTTCTCTGTATTAGAGCTAATTGCTCTCTTGTCTAATTTTAAAATCATCACTGTTATCCCACTTGTGTATGTACTAGTAACTACATACTTTCACAATCACAAAGATTAGTTTCTTCTGGCAGAAAATCTGGAAATGCAGCAATTGAGTGCCAGGCTAGAAAAGAAGAGCCAGGCAGAGGAGTCAGGACCTGGAAAAGGCCTCATGAGAACAAAGGGCAGCACAGTGAACCACAGGGACTCGGTATGCAGGCCTGAGGAGGGGGCAGTGCCCAGCACAGGCCTCCCTATTCCTCTGGGCTGAGCAGAGTTGGATGATATATTATGTACTCAATATTAGTAACTTCTAGTAACTAGACCACAAACTTAATCACTAAGTAGATATCCATGTAAATATTAACCATATTAATCTACGCTAAGCACATATCTCATTGGTTGGTGATTTGCATCTATTTATAGCCTTCTCAACAATCCCTTAAGGTCCTTTGGGACAAAGAATGTTTCTTGCTTCTGTGCTCTCTTATTACCTACCTTATAACTCATAATTAATAGATTTGGTTGTTTGAAATTCCAAAGGAAATGGAAATTCAACTATTATTAACCAAATGGATCTTTCTGGAATAGAACAGTACCCTTTCTTATGATTTCCCTTTCTCCTCTTGGAATATGACAGAGAGGGACTGCATTTTAATTTTTATGTTTTGCAGGATTAAGGAAGCCAAACCCTCAACTTCCTGGAGAAAGTGCTCATCTACTACAGCTAAAATACCTCTTCTTGGAAGGCTGTGGTTTCAGAAAGGTCAGCACTTGCCTTTCTCTAAAGCAGTGAATATTTCATCTCCCTGACTTCAGACAAGTTTTGAGTCACATATTTTTCCTGCATGACGCCCCGTCTGTTCACTCTTAGCTCCTTTTTCCTCTCTCATCTTCAAGCTAGAGCTTCAGATTGCACAGGAATCCTAACTGTAGCATCCATTTTACTCCTGACATTTCTATGAGCTTCAAGTACTCAAGGAGAATTCTGTTTCCCTGTGTTTACCAACCGAATTGGTGTGGACAGAAGGGCGCACACCACACACCATTTGCAGGCACTATTTCTTATGATCAGTAATTTTAAAGCAATATACCTCCTCAGGCTCTTAAATATGTCATTCAGGAGCTGCTGCTCCCTTTTCCCCATTTCCTTCATCATCCATGTGTCAGACATGCCTTAGGCCTGCTGGGCATCTGCTGTTTATCAGTGGGGCCCTCTCTGCCCCCAATCCCCTGTTAAAGCCCTCCGAGGAATGAATTATGGAAAACACAGGCGCCAACAGGGAATACAATCCAAAATGTTTTTGTTCCCAGCTTGGCAAAAATAGATAGTGAATTAACTAAAGGTTGGCTCACTGTGGGCCCTGTTCGTAAGCATAATATATAAAAATACAATAACTCTTCTGCTCCTGTGGGTTCTAAAGTTCTCTGGATACCCTGAAACGTTGATTTTGTTCATTTTATTTAACCAGTGAATTTTTTTTAGAGAAAACTATGGACTGGACATTTTGTATAATTCTGATAGTATTTTGATGAATAAAGCATGGGCAAGGCAAGGCCATAGACTTACTGGGGGAGAAAAACATGTAACAGATCATTAGAGCAGAGTGTGGTTGAACGATGGTAGTGCAGTAGGAGTGCATAGGAGAGACACTCAATGCAGCCTACTGGAGTAACGGTAAAGGGCCAAGAAAGTCTCTGGAAAGACAAGGCGCCTAAATTGAGAATTAAAGATTGAATAGTTAGCCCTAGTCAGTGTTGTTTGGTGGCTAGAGTGTTGGCCCATGGACCAAAGGGTTGCGTTTTCGATTCCTGGCCCTCATTGGGGTGAGTGCAGGAGGCAACCAGTTGATATGTCACTCTAACATTAATGTTTCTCTCTTTATCCATCTCTCCCATGCCCTCCCTCCCTCCTTGCCACTGTCTCTAAAAAAATATCAATGGAAAAAAATATCCTTGGGTGAGGATTAACAGGAGATTGCTAGAAAGGAGAAAAAAATTATTAATTCTGTTGTCCTCTAGATTCTATGTATTATTAGCACACCCTAGGACAGTGGTCGGCAAACTCATTAGTCAACAGAGCCAAATATCAACAGTACAACGATTGAAATTTCTTTTGAGAGCCACATTTTTTAAACTTAAACTATATGGGTAGGTACATTGTTATTAACTTAATTAGGGTACTCCTAAGGCTTAGGAAGAGCCACACTCAAGGGGCCAAAAAGCCTCATGTGGCTCGCAAGCCGCAGTTTGCCGACCACGGCCCTAGGAAATCTGTATCTACTTCTTCAGAATTCATCACACCTGGTGAATTCCATGGGCCTCTGCCCACATATAATTTCTGTGCATTTGCTTAATTAAGACACTGTGATAGACTGGGCAGACATTTCCTGACAATTAATAATCAGCTGGAGGCACTTAAGTCATGAAGCAAAACTGTAAAAATATGCACTTATCGTATATAATAAAAGGTTAATATGCAAATCAACTGAACAGTGGAACAACTGGTTGCTATGATGTGCACTGACCACCAGGGGGCAGATGCTCAACGGAGGAGCTGCCCCCTGGTGGTCAGTGCGCTCCCACGGTGGGGGGGGGGAGCACCGCTCAGCCAGAAGCTGGCTCACAGTGGTGGGAGCCTGTCCTGCCTCTTCAGCAGTTGGATATCCCCCAAGGCCTCCTGGACTGCGAGAGGGCACAGGTCAGGCTGAGGGACCACCCCTCCACACTCGAGTGCACAAATTTTCGTGCATGAGGCCCCTAGTATTTATATAAAATGTAGTCAGATCATTACCTTTACAGGTCTCAATCAGCCAAAAGTTGAAAAGGCAGGTTGTTGTAGTTGACAAGTTGCATTTTCAGCTTTGGTTCTTTTCCTAATTGTTAAAAACCATCAAAGGATAAACACCAAGAGACAAACACATACTCTAAGGTTTGTCAGTTTCCCTTTTGCATTAAGTATTTGGAATCCTACTTAACTTTGGAGAATTTTCCTAAGAGTAACTGCTAGTTAAACTGGGATTAGTTACTTAGAGAGATTTGTGGTAAAGGCCTTTACAAATATCTTTATTTAATCAATATAGGTTTGGCAGAGTTCTGCCTAGGGATGGCAGAATGGGCAAAATGAGTCTAGTGATTATTTTGTAAAATGTTTTGGATTCACCAATGCAAAGTGTGATAGTTGAATTATGCACAGAAATGACCATATAGTATGGGTTATTTACCTTTAGTGAATTCATAGAAGATTTCAGACTTTGCACCAAGTGTTTTCCACCTATAACAATTATAAGGCTTTGGAGATATTTAAGTTCTCATTTATGTTCTCTTATGGGTGGACTGATTTCTTCTACCCCAGCCCACCGTTTGGACTGAACCATGAGACAGGAATCTTAAGGAAAGTTAGAAACAAGGAGCAAGTTGTATTCAGACAGGAGGGAAAAGTAAAAAACAAAGCAAAACCAAAAAACCCCTTCCTGCCCTGAGAGATCCTGGAAGAAGAAGAAAGATACAAGTAGAACAAAAGGTTCGCATTCCCACTGCCCTGCCTAGGAACATAGAAATTGGTCTGGAGTAGCATACAAATATCAAGGGAATTGTTTATTCTCCTGGTCAGACTGTGGGGGAGACTGCAGGCCCCTAGGACAGTCTGTACTTCAGCTGAAGTTAGATCCAGTATGGCCCTGAAGCAGTTTTACAAGGGAGACTGCAGGGTAGGTTAGGATGCATGAGCCCAATATATAAGTTCTGGCGCCCCATTGCCTGCATAAATTTCCATGGGCCCCCGAGGGGATATTGAAGTGTTGAGGAAGGAGAGGGTCAACTTTCAGAGGCTTAGAGTCAGAATGAATAACGTGAGGATAGAATTGGGGAACACACATGAATGTGCAACCATGGACTACAGGGATGGGTGCCAAAGTTTCACTCCCCCCAAATAGAAGTAGTCATAGCTCAGCAATCGCCAGTGTAGGGAGAGGTGGACCACTCTGTCCACAGCAGGGCATAGAGGGCATCAGGGTACCCTGCAGATTTGAGCCTTCTCTCCCCTTGGCTGCAAGGGCAGAGTAAACCCCTCATATGCCTGGTGACATTCCAGGGAAGATAAGGGAAAGGGGAGGGAATCTGAAAGTCTGAGCAGCATCTAAAACAGCTTTTATTACCTAAATGACTTTCCATTGCTGGATCAGGTTGAGATCACATGATTGCCTTTACTAACACCAGACCAGCTATAGAACACCAAGAAGCTATGTTTTTCACCTGCATTTGACTATGGCATGAGTATATGTCTTTGCAGCCCTATTTGCCAGTGGTTTCTTATTAAATTCCTGGAACAGCCCTGGAAGTTGGTATCACTATTTTTCAAATGATGAAACAGAGTTAGAAAAGATCAAATAAGTTAGAAAAGATCAAATAACTTACCCATAGTTTCACAGCTAAATGTGTAATGTAAATTAGAGTACAGATTAGTCTGAAGCAAAACCCCCTGGTCTCCCAATGATGACTCATAATTTCCTTTTTTTTCTTTTTTTTTTTCCTAAAGGAGAAACATATGCTTCTTTGTATTTGAAAGAAAGAAAATAGAATAGATGGAGTCAATGTGCCTTTTGCCTTCAGGGATTCTTACTGGGATCTGAAGGGAGATATAAAGGAAGAGAAGTTGCCTTCTAGTATGTCTAAAGGTCACCTGCATAACTGGGGGACGAATGCAGGCAGTGGCCCCACAAATGACAGGGTTAAAGGCTGGATGGTACATCTTGAGAGCTATTTGTTGGAGAAGTGAAGAAATACAAAAATATTGATTGCTCAAGATGTAACAAGCAGCTTGTGGTGTCGGTTTAATTAGGAGAGGAGAGAATAGAGCTGAACAATTCAATGCAACAGGCATTAACCTCCTACTATATGCATGGCACAATGTGATAATAAGATGATACATAGATCATAAAAGGGTATAATAAGATATGCTTACAAGCCAGTGCATGAAACAGATTTTTCCCCCTGTTATTAAAACAGCCTCTTTCTTGCTGCTCTAATCTTTGTCAAATAAAACTAAAGGCAAAATCTTTACCTGTGCCAAGGAGATAGAGCTGAAAGCACTCAGGAAGGATTGAGCCACTTAATAAATTTGCAGCCTCGTTTCACCTTGTCACAATCTTGCTCTCTGTACTGCCATATCTGTGGCCTCTATCGCATATTATGCTTCTCTTATGTTCTTTATACTCTTCTTATCCAGTTTGGCTTTGTTTGTTGGCTCTTATGCAACCTTCACAAGTGGAATTCTCCTTGGACTGGTCTGGCTCAAACATAAATTGAAAAACAGCAACCCTGGCAATGGCCTGTTGGACACATTTCAGTGCACTCATATCTCAAGGAACTGAGTCAAAGAGGCCAACCCGTTTTTACTGTCAACCTAAAAACAAAAGCACCTCAGGGTTACAAAAAAGGCTCACTATGAAAAGATTGTATGGAAAACAACAAAAGGCAATGGAATTTTACTGTTTTCAGGAAACAAAAAATTAACAATTTTAGACTATTAAATCAGATTGCTGGGGGGCGGGGGGGGATGGGCTTTCCTTTGTACCTTTTAGAGAGGAGCAAAACATGCTGAGTTTGACTCCACTAGGAGAATTAACTGGGAGGGTAAATGTGTCCTTAGGAGATTCTCACAGAGGGATGCATGGTACGCCCAGCCCCACCTGCATCCAAGCTAGACCAGCTTGCTTCCTTGGCCGGCAGGCCAGGATTATCAGCTCATTTCAGTGATACTGGGAGGCCCTCTACTTACTTGGCCCAACCAAAACCTTGTGCTGAGACTGATGCCCTGAAAGGACCCCAGTGGCATGTAGGAGTTGCATGGGGCTTGGTTCTAGGGAAATACAACTGTCCAAGCCATAGCTTTTCAGGATGCTTAAGGTTTGCATGGGATTCCTTGGAAAGATAGTAGAGGGGGTGAAAGGAAGATATCTGTGCTATGCCATGCATCTTCTTCCAGCATCTTATTCTCACTCTCTTTCTACCCATTCCCACCATGACGAAAAACAGGAAGCATACATAGGTACCTCTTCCCTTCTCAAGTATACACAGAGATGCTGTACACAGATCCCGGGAGTGCATGTGCCATGTGAGGGTTTCAAGACTTCTCAGGTTTAAGGTGGTGAAGCTCTTCACCACTCACTGCACATACATCCTCAATCTGGCTTTTCCCTGGTTCTCTAGATCTAAATCATAAGCTCTATGTCGCCTTCCACTCCCTCTTCCTTAGGTGAACACATTGCCACCAGCAAAAGCAGGCAGGCAAATTCTGCGGAAAGAACTTGAAAGTGACATAAGCTAGAGAACATTCTGAAGATCTAGAAGAGCTAAGAAAAGGAACACTCTTTCTTTCTTCCTCCCTTCCTCCCTTCCTCCCTTCCTTCCTTCCTTCCTTCCTTCCTTCCTTCCTTCCTTCCTTCCTTCCTTCCTTCCTTCCTTCCTTTCTTTCTTTCTTTCTTTCTTTCTTTCTTTCTTTCTTTCTTTCTTATCTAGGAGCATAAGGGCTACATTAGAGATTGGATAATTATTCACCAAACCCACTTCTTTACGCTGGGCATGTTTTAGATAACGTTTCCCAATCCCCGCTGCAGTTAGGTGATGTATGACTGCTTCTGGCCATGGACATGAGCAGAAGTGATTACTGCTCTTGGCTCCTTACCCTCCTTTGCAAAATCCTCTTTCTCTTCCCTTGTTGCTGCTGGATATGGACACTCAGGGAAGCCTTGGAAGCTTTCAGTGAAGATGGTTGGATCCTCTTTCAGCCTGGATCTCTCACAGACTGTGTACATCATTGTCATGGACTGGATTGTGCCCAATCAGAAACGTATATTTTGAAGGCTTAACTCCCAATGTAACTGTATTTGGACACAGGACCTTTACGGAGGTTTTATGAGAAGAGGAAGGGACACCAGAGCTCGCTCTTTCTCTCTTTGAGCAAGCACTGAGGAGAGGCCATGTGAGGACACAGGGTGTAAGCAGTCATCTGTAAACCAGAGAGGCCACACCAAAATCCAATCCTGTGGACACCTTGATCTTGGACTCCAAGCCTCAGACTGTGAGCAAATACTAATCTGTTGTTTAAGCCACTAGTCCGTGCTGTTTTGTTATGGTACCCCGAGCTGACAAATACAAACCTAGATCCTACTGTCGCCCCCACCCCTGCTGCGGATTGGATTTTACATGATGAAAAAGGAAACCTCTGTTGTTGTTAAGCTGCTGAGATTTTAGGCTTTATCTCTCACAGCAGCTAGTGTTTACTTTTCTAATGCGGAGACCAAGCAGAGCTAATCAAATTTGTGATAAACCTTTTCTCAAAGTGTATAGGCTAGAATTTACACAGTTTTGCCTTGGTGCAAATGATTCCTTGGGGTCAGCTTCACAGGTTATTTTAAAAAAATAAATAAATATAAAAGAAAAGCTAACACCTCTTTATCTATCACCTCATAGTTAGCTTTTTATTTATTTATTTATTTTTTGGTGGTGCAAACAGCTAAGATTGGCTCTCTGAGCAAATTTCAAGTATGTAACACAGTATTAATAACTATAGATACCATGCTCTACATTCAATTCCCAGAAACTTTCATCTTATAACTGAAAGATATTTGGTCAACATCTCCTCATATTCCCACCACCTGACAACCGCCATTTGATTCTCTGGTTCTATGAGTTTGATTTTTTTTAAAAATTCCACATATAAGTGAGATCACATAGTATTTGCCTTTCTGTATCAGGCTTATTTCACTTAGCATAAATTCCTCTGGGTTCATTCATGTTGTCACAAATGGTAGGATTTCCTTCTTTCTTAAGGCTGAATAGTAATCTAGTGTATGCATGTATATTGTTATATGTATGTATGTATATATAGAAACACACATATAACATTTCTTTATTCATTCAGTTGTCAACACACTAAGGTTGTTCCCATGTCTTGGCTATTGTAAATAATGCTTCAATGAACATAGTATGGCTATCTCTTTGAGATATTACTTTCATTTCCTTTGGATATATACACAGACAGTTTACTCTCACAATGCCAGGCCAAAAAAATAGGCATTGAGTGACTGTTCTTTTGTTTTGTTTTCAATAGACATAGGGTATTTGCCCTTCTTCAGCTCAAGAAGGGGAGTATCAATCAAACAGGTTTAAGCACACAATGTGGTGCATAGCCTTGGGGCTAGACAATACTGGGTTTAATTCTGATTCTGCCATTTACTGGCTTTGTGACCCTGATCAATTTATTTAACTTCTTTGATCATCATTTCTCTCCTATGCAAAATGATGATATTAATAATATATGGTGTCTGTAAAATTAAGTTTAAGAGTCTGCACACCTTCCAGTAATAGTCCAAGAGTTGTTCCAGGATCTCAATTCATGTAGCTGATGGTTTTATCTCTGAAGTTCCCAAAGACTAATTCTAGAGATAAATTCTTTAAAATACCTTTCAGGAAAGGTAGATCCCAAACTGGTCTCCCAAAGGGAAGCTGCAGAATGTTTCTCCATCAGCCTGTAGCCTGATAGAGTATGAGGTTCAAGATGAAATCCTATAGCCCTAACCGGATTGGCTCAGTGGATAGAGCGTCAGCCTGCAGACTCAAGGGTCCCAGGTTCGATTCTGGTCAAGGGCATGTACCTTGGTTGCGGGCACATCCCCAGTAGGGATTGTGCAGGAGGCAGCTGATCAATGTTTCTCTCTCATCGATGTTTCTAACTCTCTCTTCCTCTCTGTAAAAAATCAATAAAATATATTTTTTTAAAAAGATGAAATCCTATAAAACGGAAAGCTGTTAGTATATAGCATCATTTTATTAAGAACCTTAAAGAAGTGACTAATAATATACATATTGAGAAATTGCTTCAATATAATTTTCGTTAATTAATAAATTTGCATTTGTATAGTTTATCTAAAATCTACATATAAAAGAAGCAAAGGGTTATCCTTGGTCTACAGCCAGTTAGTTGCTGACAAGGTAGGTTTTAGGGGAATCTCATAGAATAAGAGATCCTGACTAAACTTCCACAAATGCACTTAGGTGTCATATATGCTTTTGGTAGAAGTGCTGATTTCCTGCTTAGGGAGATATATTCAATATGGTGTTAATACACAGCGTTTTCACCAGACTAGCTTTCTATGGAATCTGCCTTCCTACTTAAGTCAATTCCCTGTGCTATGCTAAATATCCCCCTTGCCCCTGTATTAGTTCCACAGGCGGCTGTAACAAAGTACTGCCAACTCTGGGTGGCTTAAAACAATATAACTTTACTCTCCTCACAACTGTGGTCAGCGTCCAAAATTAAGGAATTGGCAGAGCCACCATTCCTCTGGAGGCTCTATGGGAGAATCCTTCCTTGCCTCTTACAGTTTCTGGAGGTCCCATGGTAACATAACTCCAATCTTTGCCTCCATCTTTGCATGGCCTTCTTTCCTGTGTCTCTGAGCCCCTTCCTCTTCTTTTAAGGACACTGGTCATTGGATTTATGGCCTGTTCTGAATCCAGGATGATTTCATCTCAAGATCCTTTTATTACATCTACAAAGACTCTTTTCAAATGAGGTCACATTCTGATGTTCATGGTGTACATAAATTTTGAAAGACATTATTTAACCCCCTACACCTCCCTCCTTTTTAACTAATTTCTATTTGATTAAGGATGCCTAAGGTTTATTTAGCAACACTAACATCTATTGTGAATTACTAATTTTCTTATTAGAAAAAAATATGATTATTAGCAGCCAACAGAAAATGTGGACCAATAAAAATCCTACCTATTGTTACAGAGAAAAAACGAGACATGGAGACATAAAATATACTTTGAGGGTCTGTATTCTCTATTCTCTTACAGCTTCTATATATTTGAATCTTTACTTTGAGCTTTCTTCATACCTTACTTTTAAATTTTAGCTTAAATTAATGTTTTATTGCTTTCAATTTACCATTATCTATCTTTTTTTTTTGGTACCACCAACTGGTTTGTGTTTGTGTGTATAATATTTTTCTTAATGAGGAAAAATATCAAAATTTAAAAATTAGGTCAACAAAAATGACTCTATTAAATGTCTCTCCATGTATATATCCAGGCATGAGCTAAGGATAAGAACAACGATGAGTAAAGGCCGTTCTGCTTTCAAATGCTCTAAGTCTACAAAAGAGCCTGCGACCTTGCAGCAAAACAAATAAACACAGACTGCGGGGAATATTTCACTCTACAAAAGGTCTTCCCTCCTCACTAACTGTGAAGGACCTGGAGTGGTTGGAATTTAGTAAAAGAAAATGGCAGGAGATCATTGCTGCCACCCCAGTGAGCCACCATGACTGCCCGGCACCATGGGAGACAAGGGTCCCCTCACAGAGTGGACTCTGGCCACAAAGAGCCTCTACCCATTCTTCTCTGCCTAAACTGTCCTCAAAATAAATATCATCCCTTTGTGAATCTGCATTTTGGGAAAGGAATCTCCCCAACTTGGGGGGCATGTCTATGTAGAAGAAAAGATTTTAAATAATTTTTCATATATTCTTTAGTTTGTCTCCTTATCGTTAAAGTTTGTTTTTCTTAGCCCTTGAAAGTCAGTGTTTTGCCTGTATGCAAATGGCTCACGGTGCTGGATTCTTCCCATAAACTCATGTCTCTTGCATATCGGATCTTCTGTGAGTCTCCACATAAATGGACCCTGCAGAACAGAAAGCTGCTTTCTCTATCGGTAGGATTTGGCTGGTCCAGTTTTCCTTCTTGCTTTGCTGAGTTGGATCCCAGTGTGTCAAATCTCAGACGCATTAGCAGTGGTTCTCAACCTTGGCTGCACATTAGAATCACCTGGGAATCTTTTTAAAATCCTGATTTCTGGGCCTCATCCTCCAGAAATTCTGTTTCTTTGTTATAGGGTGAGGCCACAACATTAGTAACAAAGAAACAGAATTTCCGGAGGATGAGGCCCAGAAATCAGGATTTTAAGAAGATTCCCAGGTGATTCTAATGTGCAGCCAAGATTGAGAACCACTGCATTAGAGGATTTGTCTTTCCTACCTATGCCTTTGTCTGCACTATATTCCTGCTATTATTTTCCATTTAACTTCTTAGGTTTCTTAATTTCAAAACATATTTTTGTAAATAATTTGGGTAAAGAGGTATGGAAATGAAGCAAGTTTGTTTACCCTTATGCATTTGTTTGTTTGCTTTCTAAACACTACATTTTTTGGTCCCAGGAGCCCTGAACAAGGAACTGTTATGCATTTTCATTGATGAAATATATTTCTATGAATCTGGTGTTACAGCAAGTTCTATAGTAAAAATCTGTTTACAATTGTAGCAGAGGACCCCTGAGGGTGCCTCTCATGACTTCTGTTCCTATTGCTGACCTTCCTCACAATTCACTATAAGAAAGTTTCAAGGACAGGGGGTGAAATTACAACTGCAAAACTTACTCTTTGGGTAGACTTATGAAGGGCCTCTTTCCTCACAGACTATGAGAAATTGAGTATGTATTTTATCAATCAAACAAACAAAAACAAACTGGATTCATCCACCAATATGAGTGGTAGGTGGGATGGGACATAATTTTATTCTCTTTTGCCACTTTGACTGTAGGAGCCAAAATCTCTGTCTGCCTGGTCCATCGTGTTTGGCATAGTCAGACAAGACAAATGACAATGGGATATTTCCTCTAGCCAGGGTTTATGTATCTGTCAAAAGGAGAGAAATTTTCATTTCAGGACCCAGACTTTGAAGGTAGACAAACCAGAGTTTCATTTTCAATCCCCAGCCTTTCCAAGTTGTGTGATCTTCAGCAAGTTTCTGAAAACAATGGAGATTTGGTTTTGTCAGCTATAAAGCATGATATTAATATTACCAGCAAGTACCAGGTCCCTGTTGGGGACAGTTGGCATCTGAAAAGAGTAACTGCTTAAAACAACAATAAGAAAACAAGTAGTCTGATTAAAAACTGCACCCAAGATCTCAAAAGACAACTCATCAGAGAAGTCATACAATAGCAAATATGCATATGAAAAGATGCTCTACATCATATGTCATAAGGGAAATGGAAGTTAAAACAAGATACCACCACACAGCTAATAGAATGGCCAAAACCTGGAACTCTGACAATAGCAATTGCTGTTGTGGAGCAACAGAAACTCTTATTCATTTCTGGTGGTGAGCAAAATGGTACAGCCACTTTGGGAAACAGTTTGGTGGTTTCTTATAAAAGTAAATATATTCTTACCATATTACCCAGCAATTGCATTCCTTGGTATTCACCCAAAGGAGTTGAAAAACATATTGTCCACACAAAACCCTGCACACGGCTATTTACAGAAGCTTCTTCATAATTTCCAAAACTTGGAAGCAATCAAGATGTCCCTCAATAGGTGAATGAATAAAAAAACTATGGTCTATCCAAACAGTGAAATATTATTCAGTGATAAAACATAATGAGCTATCAAGACATGAAAAGTCATGGAAGGTCCTTAAATGCATATTACTAAGTAAATGAAGCCAATATTAACAGGCTACATAATGCATGATTCCAACTATATGACATTCTGGGAAAGGCAAAACTATGGAGCTAGTAAAAATGATGAGCAGTTTTCAGGGGTGGGGACTGGACGGAAGGATGGATAGGCAGGAAAGGAGATGTGAGGGCAGTGAAAATAGTCCATATGATACAATAGTGATGGTTCTCTTTTCCTCTTTTCTTCCAAATATACTACAGACTGGTAAAGAATGCCCAAGTTGTTTTTGTTCTAAGAATCTAGAGAATGGTGATCAAGTTATTTTCTGCTTATAAACGAGTGGTTTGCTATTTAGGATGAAGCTATTTTGTTTGATATTTAAGTTCTTTAAAAAATATGGCCTTAATTTATGGACATGAAATAACATGACAGAAAAAATGTGAAGGTAAATTATCCAGTGACATTAGATGACTTGCTTTTTTTTCATTACTATGTACTTTCCTTTCCTTGCTAATGTTATTTCCTCTTCCAGGCTTACCATCTTTGTTTCCATCCTTTTTTATTAAAATCTTGCCTTCACATCACAAATAAGTGCTATTCCTTTAAGAAACTTACACTGGTTTGCCAAAACTTCATTTTATCTTTTCCTTCTTAAACCTTTATATCACTCTCATGGCTCTTAACAAATTGAAGCTTCTATTTTAGATACTGAAATTTCTATCTTGTCTTTGATTATGGGCTGTGAGTTCTCTAAGGACAAAGTGTATTTCCACAACTGCGTATTCTTCAGAGAAGGCTTGAATGACCTCTTGTATGTATTAGGTGTTTGATAATAGATGGACATCTGGAACAGTATCAGAAACCCAGGTTCCATTATTTTCTATAGCACATTAGGGTGACTTACAGAATAACACTGCTTAGCTTTTTCATCTACACAATGAGATAAGATTAGATGAATTCACCTGTGGTCCCTTTTGGCCCTTCCCTAATTCCCTAATTTCATTTAGAAGGTAGAGGATTCAATTTGTAAGTAGTAATTTTATAATTCTGTTTCATAATTTCCATTTAGGGATAGCTAACATTCCATGATCTTACTCTTGCCATATTATTTCTCAAGAATCTCCATGGGGCTAAATAAAATTCACCACACCTTTGAAAAAATGGAAATGTCCAATGATCCTGACTCTACTTTCTCTTTTATGCCTTCACCTCGGTTATTGCCCATTTTGCACCAAGAAAAAGCACCTCATTTTATGAGCACTTTCTAAAGCATAGTGAGAAATAAAGGAGTAAAAGTTATAAATATTACATTCTATATAAAGGAATACTACTACAAATGTATCCACAAAGAACCAAGTTCATAAATGCTGGTATGTCAATTATGATGGTAAAATATGTATATATATATAATACATGTGATGTGATGGGTGCTATTGGAGTGGCTTTGGCATTTTTATTAACATTTATTTTTATGAAAATAGATAAAAAATGAAATGTCTGCTGTAAGCTGTCACACAAAAATGGATAAATACAAAAGCAAGCATAAGAATATTCAGCAGGGAATTTTGAGCCTGAACAATCAAGTTTCAGGAAAATCTTATGTGGTTCATAATTTTAGCCCTTTATTATGCAAAGCTTCCAATTCAATTTTACAATGCAAAGAAATGTCTGACATGCTTCTCAATTTATATTTACTGTTCTGTGGAACTACTAAAAGATGCACTAACTTGAAAGAGACTGTTCAAATTACCTCTGAACACACTTTTAGATCCTCAGTGGTAAGCAAAAGTTGACAGAGTAAAATGTATTATTCTTAACAAGCATCAGCATTTGAGACTTTAGAAAAACTGGAGCAAATGATGATTCAGTTGCAGAGCCAGACAAATGATTTCCAAGTCGACAAATTCAGAGAAAAAGTTGCTGATTCTAGTCAAATTGCCACATGTTGCCACTTCCTTTCACATGTGTCTGGTAGAAAAATCTCCTACCCATTAGAATAAAGTGCTTGTTATTTTGAACCCCTATCTGCTGAAAAAACAGGATCTAGGGAACCCACTGACAAACTCAAAGATGAGAGTTGAGGTGCCAGGTTCGAGAAACTGAGAGCCCTAAATTCTGGACCTCTATTCCCCCCCTCCCGCCCTACCCTCTGCTTCTTTGTCTCCCCCACCCTCTCCATTCTCCCGCTTTCTTTCTCTTTCCCTTGAAAGAGTTGCCTATATTTGCTAAATTAAATTTCCCCTCTCCCTCTCCTGCTTTTTGTACAGTGCACTTTGTTCAAGCTTTTGTTCCCATCTCTTCACCAAAACTGTTGTTAGTCAACATCATCAAAGACCTCCCTGCTATAGAAGCCAGCCTTTCAATCTCAATTCTTATCTAATTTGATACAGCAACGTGACACCTGATTTATTACTCCCTACTCCTTGAAGCATTTTCTTCTCTAGTCTTCCATGTTTTGGCACTCCTAGTTTTCTTTCTCTCACTAGCTTCTTTTTTTCAAGGTCCTTTGCTGGTTTATCTTTTCTTTCTTATAAATTTCATTGACCCTCATCTCTTACCTGCACTATCTGTACTCACTGCCTTCACAGTTCATCTTGTCCTGTTATAACTCAGTAATGTGTAATTTTAGTATAGACCTCTCTGCTGAGATGCAGAATCAGAGATCCAGCTGTCCACTCTCTGTCTTCACTTGGATGTTCAATCGTTATTTCAAACTCAACATGTCTAGAGCCAGACTCCTGATAGTCACCTCACTCTTACCAAGCCTGATTCTGCACAGACCATCCCAACTCAGTTCATGGTGACACCATACCTCTAGTCAGGACTGGGATAAAATTGAAGCAGGATAATCTCTTAGGCATAAAATTTAAGACATTCAGCATATTATTCAAGTGCCTACTGTGCTTTTGCATGACCTGGAGAATGAGTTCCTCCTTAAATTTTGTGCCCTCAACACCTCACTTACCTCACCCTGTCCCCTCTGCTTCCCCTTGCTCAAGCCAGACACCTTAGCAGTATCCTTTATGCCTCTGTTCCTATCACTCCCATGTCCAATCCATGAGGAAATCCTCTTGGCTTTGCCCTCAGAAAGAGCATAATGTCCTGAGGCTGCTTTTCAGGGGAAAGTCTCCAGGATGGCAGTGATGGTCTTTTGGGATGAATTTTAAACATCTTGCAGCTGCCAGGAGAAACAGCTAGTCCCCAGGGTGTGCAATGGGATGGTGTGTTCTGGTTGCAATGGCCTTGGAACTTACAGATGTCAGATTGGGGTCCCAGGTTTCTATACCAGGAGCCTGCATTCCTGCCTTGGGGCTTTTCAGGGTCCTGAAAAGCTATATAGATTTGTGGCCCTTGTATGTCCAGTTCACTCCTCTCTCTTCTGGCATCTGCAGCCTCTCCCCTGCACAGACTTCAGGCCAGAACCTGTCCCACTGGAACTCTGGGGCGAGTGGGTGGGTGGCTGGGGGAGGTGTCCGCGAGTACTGGAGTTTGCATGATAGGTGGTGCAAGTCAGACTCCTTACTGATGGGTCTAGGAGGAGGGGCCTCCGGCACCAGGGCAACCCAGGTATTTCTCATTTCAGGATGCCCCTGCCACCACCGAGATCCTTAGAGATCAGGCTTCCTCTGGGAAGAGTGGTTGAGTCTGCAGCGCTTCAGTACTGAATCTGCCATTCTGTAGGCCACCCCTGATGCTCAACACATCCCAGCCCCTTCTTTCCCTGCCCCTCCATCAGGACCCACTCTTACTCCTGCCACACACCTGAAGTCACTAGAGTATCCTGCCAGTTCCATCTGTGCCAACTTGCTTTCCTGGGAAACCCTACACTTGACCCAACCTGACCAGGCCCCAGCCAGGGTCCAAGGCTGTTCCTCTACCCACCTCCCACCTCCACCCCCCAAATATATAATTTTGGCACACTTCCTTTTAGGCATTTGTAAGATTTGTTTCTCCTTCCCCTTGAAATTAGGCATGGCTATGTGACTAATTCTAGGCATTAGATTGTAACTAGATATGATGTTTGCTATTTCTGGTTAGTACATTTTATTGTCAGTTGAGATATTCTTCCCCTACTGCCACAATTGGGTATGCTCCAGATGATAGAACTTCCATCAACCTGAGCCCTAGAATAAGAATAATACATAGTAAAACGCTCACAGACATGCACTGGCCATGTAGTTTAATATAGTATTAAAGCTTAATGCTTTAGCCCTAACCGGTTTGGCTCAGTGGATAGAGCATCAGCCTGCGGACTCATGGGTCCCAGGTTCGATTCCGGTCAAGGGCATGTACCTTGGTTGCGGGCACATCCCCAGTAGGGAGTGTGCAGGAGGCAGCTGATCAATGTTTCTCTCTCATCGATGTTTCTAACTCTCTATCCCTCTCCCTTCCTTTCTGTAAAAAAATCAATAAAATATATATTAAAAAAAAAAAGCTTAATGCTTTAAATCCACTGAGATATGAGGAGTTGTTACCATATCATAGCATAACGTATCCAGATTAATATAACCAAATTACCTATAGCTTGAAAGCAAGATGATCAAATAAAAAATTGTATACAATAGAATAAATATAAATAATATCTAAACTTGTGAAATATCCAGTCTTTGAGAAATATGCTTTCAATTACTTAGACTCTAAGTCTTAGAGTGAAACATACATATACACACACACCTGACATGCCTAAGAGGCTTCATTCTAGACATAGCAAATAGTCTTGTGGATTTGATTAGATAACTCTAATGATGTTTATAGTTACACATCTACCTGGTCTGAGCTTATCTTGCTCTGCCTTCCTGACCAACATGATCAGTACCTATCTATGGGCCATGCATTGAACTTTGGGGATGAGCCAGAAGGAAGATTAGTGGGTATAAAAGGGCATATCGAAGTATTTGGTGCTGCTATTGAAGAAATAGTTACAAATGTCAAAAACAATGGGGTAATTTTTAAAAATATTTAAATATTATGCTTTACCTAAAGAGAGGAATTTAAAATTCTGAGATTGTTTTCACAAAGAAAGGCCGATGCATTGTTTCAGGGACATTTTCCATCCTCAGTTAGTTGTGACATACAGGCATACCTTGGATATATAATGGGTTTCATTCCAGGCCACCACAATAAAGTGGGTGGTACTCTTATTTTTCTGGTGGAGAATATTGTCTTTAATTTGTAAAGAATGCAATATTTGTGAAGTGCAATAAATGCTCACTAAAATGAGGTATGCCTGTATTTAGGTATGAGTAGAAACAACTGCATTAGACTTGATGACTGCTGTCCGTGTTAAGCAGGTTAGAGGCTGAGGGCAGAAACATCATCAGCTCTGCACACTGCATTTGATGCAGTCAAAGGGCAGGCCCACCCGTCCAGGTGCCTTAATTACCCTCTCCCCTCTTCACAAGGAATACCTTTCCAGACATATCCTAAGCATCAACTCCTCTGTAGAGCTGTCCTGATTCTTCTTGGCAAAATTAGTTGCTCAAATGAAATTAGCTACATAATTACAGCACTCATCAGGCCATCTAATTCTTTGTTTACATGTCTGTCTCCCCCACTAACCTGTGGGCTTTTTCAAAGGCAAGAGCTTCATCTTCATCATTTGTGTCTTCTCAATGCTATTTGTTATGGCACAGTTACAATGTGGGAAAGGGTTGGGGGTAGAGGAAAGAGGAGTGACTAAAGGGAATACAGAAAAGGAAGGAAGGAAGGAAGGAAGGAAGGAAGGAAGGAAGGAAGGAAGGGAGGAGTCTGCACCTGCAGGCCTTTCGTCACAGGTCTCCATGAGTGGGCACAGGCTTTTGCACCAGGAGAGCAGAAGGACAGGTGAGAGCGGGCTTCTCTGAGTCAGGGTTGGCATGTTCCTCACATCCAACAATGCACATAGTTGACTATTTCTAAGATATTCTAGCTCTTCTCACCAGCCATCCTAGTTCAACATGTGAGTCCGTTGTCTGTTATATCACTGATTTCACACTCATAAAAGCTAAGGTTGATGAACTTTTTAGTTACATGGAACAGTTTACTTTGCTAGGTTATTTTAGTTTTATATACAATTGACCCTTAAACAATGTGGGGGTTAGGGGCACTGATGTCCCGCATAGTTGAAAATGTGTGTGTAACTCTCAACTTCTCCAAAAGTTTACTAATAGCTTATTATTAACTGGAAGTCTTACTAATAACATAAACAGTCAAGTAATATATATTTTGTATGTTATATGTATTGTATACTCTGTTATTACAATAAAGTAAGCTAGAGAAAAGAAAATCTTAAGGAAGAGAAAATACATTTACTATATTGTACATATTTGTTGAAAACCCAGGTTGTTCAAGAGTCAACTGTATAAGGAACTCAGGTGTTTTATACTAGACCAGAGGCCCAGTGCACAAAATTTGTGCACCGGTAGGGTACCTAGCACCTGCCACCTGCCAGCTGGGGCCTCCCTTCCCCCGGGCTGCCTTCCAGCACCACCAGCTGGGGTGGGGCTGGCCAGAGGGAGGGGCCACGGGTGGTTGGCCAGCCGGCCCCACCCCCTGGTCAAACTCCCAACTGAGGGGACAATTTGCATATTAGGCTTTTATTATATAGGATGATAAGTTGGTTTGATATATTTTACCAACATACAAATACAGTAGGTCCTCAGGTTACATTGGAGATCCGTTCCTATGGCGCGATGTAACATGATTTTCACTGTAAGTCAGAACCCACCTACATAAGCACCTATGTCACTCACATGGAGCACATACACAGCAGTAATGAAGTGAAACAGTAAAATAACTTAAAAGAAAGATAACAATTCCTGACCCTTACTTGTGGTAAATAAATAATAAAAAACATAAAGCACATATGTACATATGTCGAAATGACAGAACTTTTTTTTTATTAATAAACTAGAGGCCCAGTGCACAAAAATTTGTGCACTCGGGGGGGTCCCTCAGCCTGGCCTATGTCCTCTTACAGTCTGGGACCCCTCAGAGGATGTCTACCTGCTGGCTTAGGCCTGCTCCCGGGGGATAGGGCCTAAGCTGGCAGTCAAACATCCTTAGCACTGCTGAGGAGGCAGGAGAGGCTCCCGCCACCACCGCTGTGCTGGCAGCCATCAGCCTGGCTTGTGGCTGAGCAGAGCTCCCCCTGTGGGAGGGCACTGACCACCAGGGGGCAGCTCCTGCATTAAGTGTCTGCCCCATGGTGGTCAGTGTGTGTCATAGTGACCAGTCATTCCCAGTCGTTCTGCTGTTAGGGTCAATTTGCATATTACCCTTTTATTATATAGAATAGAGGCCTGGTGCACGGGTGGGGGCTGGCTGGTTTGCCCTGAATGGTGTCCTGGATCAGGGTGGGGGTCCCGCTGGAGTGCCTGGCCAGCCTGGGTGAGGGGCTGATGGCTGTTTGCAGGCTGGTCAAGCCCCCCAGTGGGGACCCTCACCCCATGGGGGTTTGGCCAGCCTGGGTGAGGAGCTAATGGCTGTTTTCAGGCTGGCCACCGCCCTTTCAGGGTAGGAGTCCCCGCTGGGGTGCCTGGCCAGCCTGGGTGAGGGGCTAAGGGCCGTTTTCAGGCTGCCCACACCCCCTTCAGGGTGGGGGTCCCCACTGGGGTGCCTGGGCAGCCTGGGTGAGGGGCTAATGACTGTTTTCAGACTGACCAAGCCCCCCAGCGACTGAAGCTCCCAGCCTTTCCTTTTTTTTTAATATACCTTTTTGATTTTTTACAGAAAGGAAGGGAGAGGGATAGAGAGTTCGAAACATTGATGAGAGAGAAACATCAATCAACTGCCTCCTGCACACCCCCTACAGGGGATGTGCCTGCAACCAAGGTACATGCCCTTGACTGGAATTGAAACTGGGACCCTTCAGTCCACAGGCCGACACTTTATCCACTGAGCCAAACCAGTTAGGGCTTTTTATTTATTTATTTTTTTATTTGCTCCAGCTCCGTGGCCATGGCGACTGGAAGCAGGTATCTGGGGTTTATTTACCTTCTATAATTGAAACTTTCTTGCCTTGAGAGGAGGCAGCAGCCTGCCGGGAAGCTTGGTTTCTTCCATCATTGGGGCAACCAAGCCTCCTTCTTGCTCCAGCTCCGTGGCTGTTGGGCGCCATCTTGGTTGGGTTAATTTGCATATAGTCGCTCTGATTGGCTGGTGGGCGTGGCTTAAGGCATAGCAAAAGTACGGTCAATCTTCATGTTTGTCTATTATTAGGTAAGATGGGAGATGGTGACGTAAACACAAAATGACGTATGTCGAGTCCTACGTAACCCGAGGACTGCCTGTCAGAGAACCTCCTTGGACTATAGGACGTTGCTAGGCTCCAGGAAGGTCTCAGGCCTCCGTGTGAATAGCCAGCATGTCTATTGTACTTGTTTGGCCAGTTCCTCAATTTCTAAAGAACAGAGATGTTTTTGCAAAAAATAAATTGCAAAACTAAATATTTTACATACTGTCCCCCACTTATTGAAATCTTAAAGAATGGAAACTCTTAAATTTAAAATAGAAATATTATCAAGGGGAAAAAATTCAAGTTCTAAGAGTTAATAAATTGAAGATTGATTATGATTTTAATGTTCATGTTCTTTGATCCAACAATAGTATTTTCCAAAAATTTATGCTACAGAAACACTAAAACATGTGCACCAAATTAGGGCTAAAAATATGCATAGCAAAATTATTTGTAGTCATGCAAAATTCAAAACAATGCAAATGATTTTAATTGAGAATTATATAACTAGGTATATAGCAGGTTAAAAACGGATTATTTTGAATAAGCAAAAATAAAATAAAACCATGATCCATATCCAGTGAAAAAAGTTTCAGGATTATATGCATATATCATTCTATTTTTGCAAAACAAGCAAAAAAGAATAAAATAAAAAGCTGTATGCCTATACACACATACACCAGTACACTGGGGGTGCCATTAACCCTTTGTGGTCGAATGTTATTTTTGGAATTCAAACAGTCTGGTCCAAATTAATTGATGGGATTGAATGTTGAACTTTTTAATGTTCTTATTGCTCGACGTTGGACCTGCTCCTAGCACCTGGTCTGTCGAGTCAGCCTCGAGGTTGGACCGAAAAAGGTTAATATTTACATCTGAATTATCAGCATGATTAAGGAGTGACAGGAAACCAGGATGTATAGGCACCTTAACTTAAGGAACTTTATATTTTGGATTGAACATTTTTTAAAGTTTGTTTTAAAGTGAACATGCATTAATCCTATATAATAAAGAGGTAATATGCAAATTACAACACGCCCTTGAACAAGATGGCCACCACAAGATGGCCAGCAGGGGAGGGCAATTGGGGGCGAGCAGACCTGCAGGGGAGGGCAGTTAGGGGCAATCAGGCCGGCAGGGGAGCAGTTAGGTGTTGATCAGGCTGGCAAGGGATGGCAGTTAGGGGGTAATCAGGCTGGCAGGCAGAAGCGATTAGGGGCAATCAAGCAGGCAGGCAGGTGAGCGGTTGGGAGCCTAAAGTCAGACATCCCTGAGGGGTCCCAGATTGGGGAGGGTGCAGGCTGGGCTGAGGGATAACCCCCCACCCGTGCACGAATTTCGTGCACCTGGCCTCTAGTTATAATAATAAAATTAAATTTTCCATACTTAAAGAAGTATTTTTCCATCTATGAAAGGAACATTCATATAATCTTAAACTTGGATCTGAAGTCTGGTACCTCCAGTTGTTTCAGAACTACCTCCCTTTGTGTTAACTCCCTTAGGCTGATCTGTCTTCTTTAGAACATGCCCACAACATTTTAAATTTATGTTTCACCAGGACATTCTTTTTTCCTATTCTCTTATTGTCAGAACACACTGTTAATCATTCCCGACAATCTGATCACTGCAAAGGTCCTAGGCTTGTCAATTTTATCTTTTATCATCTGTGTATCCATAGCAGCAGATTTATAGTACTATACAGTATTTATTTTCTTTGGATTTTTCCAAAGATTCATTTTAGTATCTGTTTAAATGGATGATGGGTGACCACTGTCTTTTGCTGGTTATGTTGCTAATGAGGCCAAGGCAAGGAAGGGCCTTTGCTGGATTTCTACATTATTTTGGTTGATCAGTCCTATTTTTGGTGTAAGTTGAAAGCTACACTCACATGAAAGTCTTTCTTCTTTTTTTTCTTTTTTTGTTAATTCTCACCTGAGGGTATTTTTTAGAGAGAGTGGAACGGAAGAAAGGAGGGAGAGAAAGAAACATCAATGTGAGAGAGGCACATCAATTGGTTGCCTCCCACACACTCCCTGACTGGGGCTGGGGATCGAACCTCCAACCTAGGTGCATGGATCTACACTCTAATCAATGAATAACACTGGACACCGCTCACATGACAGTCTTTCAAAAACTATTGGTTACATGAAGACTAGAAAAAAGTGTAATGATAGGGGTCAATACAAATTCATTCATCTAACAAAATACATAATTCAAGGCATATGCATTATGAATACTGAATCAGAGGTATTATCTTCATATTCAAAGACTAGCCTATAATTATTAAGGACAGAAATGTAAAGAAAATGAACAACTGGATGATAGAAATGATTCATATTTATTATTAGAAATCCTATTTGAAATCCAGACAAAAACAACTGAGTGGATAAAAGCATGTCAGACAATAAGGGACAAGGAATATGAGAAAATTAGAACTTTATTTTCTCCACTAAATTTAAATGTTTTCCACCAAATTCCCTACTCGACTGACTGAATAAATTTGGCTCTGCAAGGATATGGACTCAGAGAAATTCTTGCTGCTATTGTTTTAATCTGTGATGCTGCAAGTCTGGGGTTTGCATGTTGTACTGGTCACACATTCTCTTCTTCACAAACATCCATTGAACATGAAAGTAGACTTACAGTAATTTCAGAATAAGTCAAAGGTTGTGAAGTTTCCATTTAAGGTTAAAAAAATAAGTGTTTTTGTTTGTTTATTTTAGTGGCTTAAAACAACAACATTTATTATCTCAGTTGCTGTGAGTCAAGAATCTCAGCATGGATTAGCGGGTTCTTTGGCTTAGGGTCTCTCACAAGGTCCTAATCAAGTCAGCTGGAACCACAGTCATGTCAAAGCTCCATGAAGAAGGTTCTTCTTTTGAGCCCTCTCACATGGCTGTTGGAGGATCAAGTTCCTCAGGGGCTGTCCAGTTGGAACATGTATAAGAGCTAATGGTCAGGAAGATGGTAGAGTAGGAGGGACCAGGAATCTGTCTTCTCACCTAGACAACAATTATACTGGCAGAGTCTGTCTGTTTTGGAACTCTGGAGTCTATTGAAGGCTTACAACTTCCATGAGAATACTTGAATAATAAATTGTAGCTAATTATGATAAATTTCAGCTCTTAACACAGTAGCATCTATCCCTTCCCACCCACAGCCCTGTGACAGGCACTGGTGCACAATGTTCTTGAAGCGGATGTACACAGCTGGTAGGAGCAACTGTAAAAAAAAAAAAAAAAGACCCTTTTCTCCAGATGTCATGAATTGATATTCTGATCACTGATTGCTGCTTTTGATCACAGAAGTGTAGACATAGAGGCAAGCACCCATTGTTTTTACACGTACTCCATTGTTGCAAGCCCCTCCCTCTGCTGATGAAGTGACTTCTAGGGCATTTAACCCTTTTCGGTTCAACCTCGAGGCTGACTCAACAGACCAGGCGCTAGGAGCAGGTCCAACGTCGAGCAATAAGAACATTAAAAAGTTCAACATTCAATCCCGTCAATTAATTTGGACCAGACTGTTTGAATTCCAAAAATAACATTGGACTGCAAAGGGTTAAAGGGCTAATGCCCTTATCCCACTTTATTTTTCTATTTGTTCCCCTTTTCAGAGCCAGGTAGTAAAGACTAGGTTATTCAAAAACAACTTTTTATATTGGGAAGATTAGAAAGTGACCATGCATATCTAGGAATGGCTCAGAAAGTACTTTAAGTTTATAGCTCAGATTGGCCCTCAGCCAGAGACAGTCTACATCAATTAGAGTAATAATAACTAAAAATTTTAAAAAAGGAAACACTGAAAGGGGGAGAAGCTGATGTCTCAAGTAAAAACAGTATTAGATTCAGATGGCCACAAAGGCACACAAAGACACAGAAAAATATGGTTCATTCAATGGGGAAAATAAAGAAACTGTCCCTGAAAAAAGACCTCGTGGCAGATATATTAGACAAAGACTTTAAAACAAGTGCCTTAAAAATACTCAGAGTACTCAGCTTGGCCTGCATGGCTCAATCGTTGAGTGTTGACCTATGAACCTGGAGGTCACAGTTCCATTGCTGGTCAAGGCACATGCTGGGGTTTTGGGCTCAATTCCCAGTAGGGGGTGTGCAGGATGCAGTTGAACAATGATTCTCTCTCATCATTGATATTTCTCTCTCCCTCTCCCTTCTTCTCTGAAATATATATATTCAGAGTACTAAAGGAAAGTGTGGAGAAAAGAAAATGTATAAACAAAATGGAAATATCAGTAAAGAGATAGAAAATCTAAAAAGTAAATCTAAAACTTCTGACACTAAAAGTATAATAACTAAAACGATAAATTATAGCAGGTCCTCAAATAACATCACTTTATTCAACATCATTTTGTTATGACATTATTGAGGTCAATAGGAACTTAATTCTTGTTTAATTGGCCTATGGTAAAATTGATTTTGTTGTATGTCATTACACTTCAAATCATAGAACCTATTTACAACATTGAGAACTCACTACAGAGGGATGCAAAGTCAGGTTTGAACAGGCAGGAGAATCAGTGAATTTGAAGATAGGACAATGGAAATTTCTGAGTCTGAGAAACAGATTGTAGTATTAAGGTCCTAAGAGACCTGTGGAACACTGTCAACCAGACCAACATACACATTGTAGAGTTCCAGAGGAGAAGAGCAAGAGAGAGGGACCGAGAGAATATTTGAAGAAACAATGGCTGAAAAATTCCTAAGTTTTATGAAAGTTATGAATGTAAACATCCAATAATCTCAACAAACTCCAAGTAAGATGAACACAAAGAGATACATTCTGAAACATTATGATCAAACTTCGGAAAGACAAATAACACACCTTGAAAGCAGGAAGCCAGAAGTAAATCATTATATACCAGGGCTCCTCAATAAGCAAATTTCTCATCAGAAACTTTGTGGAGGCAGAAGGCAGTGGGTCAACATAGCCAAAGTGCTAAAAGAAAACGCCTGTCAGCCAAGAATCCTATATTCTTCAAAACACTTTAAAAAGTGAGGGAGAAAACAAGACACCCAGATACACAGAAGTTTAGGAAATTTATTAGACTTTCCGTGCAAGAAATGCTCAAGGCAATCCTGCAGAGTGAAATGGAAGGACACTGGACAGTAACTCAAAGCTGTATGAAGAAACAAAGATCTTAATAAAGGTAAAATAAAGATACCAAAAAGCTAGTATTATTGTAGCATCAATTTGTAACTGGACTTCTGGGGTTTTTTGTTTGTTTTTTGCATGATTTTAGAAACTGATACAGTGAAAACAATTATTAGTTGAATAGGTAGTATTGTAACTTTGGTTTGTGACTCCAATTTTGTTTTGTACATAATTTAAGATACTTATGTATTTAAAAGAAGGTTTATGTTTTTAGCCACACAATGTATAAAGATGTAATTTGGGGGATATCAGCAATCAAAAGGATTTAGGATCTAGTGATATGACACCAGAGGCACAGTTAACAAAAGAAAAAACACACAAATTGGACGTAATGAAAATTTAACATTTTTGTTCATCAAAATACACTACTAGAGTAAAAAGGCAATTCACAGAATTAGAGAAAATATTTGCAGTAAGGGGTTAATATCCATAATATATAGAGAACTCCTAAAACTCAACAACAAAAATAAAACAACCTGATTCAAAAATGGACAAATAACTTGAATAGATATTTCTCCAAAGAAGATGAACAAATGGCCAATAAGCACATGAAAAGATGCTCAGTATCACTAATAATATGGGAAATGCAAATCAAAAGCACAGTGAGATAGCACCTCACACCCATTAGGATGACTGCTATCATAGAACAGACAACAAGAAGCATTGGTGAGAGTGTGAAGAAAGTGGAACCCTTGTGCACTATGGTGAGAACATAAAGTGATAGTCACTCAGGAAAACAGTATAGTTCCCCTCCCCAACCCCTCCAGAAAAAAGAATTACCATATGATCCAGCAATTCCACTTCTGGGTATATACCCCCCCAAAAAAAAATAATTGAAAGCAAGTTCTTGAAATATTTGTACACCCATGTTTATAACAGCGTTTTTCACAATAGATAAAATGTGGAAGCAACCTCAGTGTCCATTAATGGATGAATGGATAAGAAAAATGTGGTATATATGCATTGGAATATTAACCTTAAAAAAGGAAGGAAATCCTTCAATATATTATATCATGGATGAACTTTAAGGACCTTATGCTAAGTTCAATAAGCCAATCACAAAAAAAGATAAATACTGTATGATTCAAATCATGGAGACAGAAAGTAGAATGGTGGTTGCCAGGGATTGGAGTCTGGGGAGATGGGGACTTATTGTTTAATGGGTTCAGAGTTTCAGTTTTATGAAATGAAAAAGTTACAGAGATAGAAGGCAGTAATGATTGCATAACATTATGAATGTGTTCAATACCACTGAACTATGCATTTGAAATTTGTTAAAATAGTAAATGTTGTTATATGTATTTTTGCCACAATAAAAAAATTGAAATAAAACACTAGTGGATAACATTATTTTATGTTTCAGAGGACAAATAGAGTACTATAAGGACATGTGTTTCAGTGTCTTCAAGTAAACATTTTGTATGTATCTAAGTTTCCTCCATTATTTTTGAAACATTTATCTTCATTTTGACAAAAAATGTCTCAAAAATGTTTTAATAATTTACTTTTTGAGCAGAGGAATTTGGACATAACAATTATGAGTTCATCTCTTCATGACTAAGGCTCATCCCTGGAACGCCTCAGCATTGGGCCAGTGCTTTTACAATGTGATACCTGGCCCTGCACCAAATGACCCCAAACTGCTTTGCAGGTGTTGATTTTACTACCAATACTGTTTCCTTCTTCCTTCCCGTTTTGTATTCTAGTGTATCAAATTCTAAATGCTTGTGTTGCTCACTAAAACACCACAGGAATAAAATATTACTATGAGAAGTAATCATCAAACTAAAGAGTAAAGGCAATGATATGTTTTTGCCAGAGGGTGGATGGATAAACTTACCGTGTAGCTAGTAGAAGTTCTCAACCCCGAGCATGCCTCAGAATCATCTGGAGGGCTTGTTAAAATACAGTTGCTGGGGCCAAGCCAGGTTTTCTGATTCAGTAGGTCCCAGGTGGGGGGCGGGGGCTGAGAAATCACAGTTCTAACAATTTCTCTGTTCATATTGCTGGTCTGGGAAACATACATTGAGAACTGCGCCACCGCACAGTGGGTTAGAAACAGTTTCAAGTATCAGTAAGATTTTGAGGTTTTAGGAAGTGTTGGAAATATCTAGAAGTCTGCAAGTAGAAAAAGGGTTACTTTTCTTTTCACATACCGGACATTACATTTGTGGAGTTTGTAACACAAAGATGGGAAGCTGCTAAAAAAATCCATGAAGTTGTAAACATTATAATTTGGTACATTAGAGTTACATGTGAGTTCACTAAGAGATTTTTATAAGATATATTAAATACAGCCATCATTATAAACTGTACCACATCATATAAATGTGGTTTCCAAAAACCATCTCATGTTGCCACTATAATAGGCTGGCCTGGATAAACCAATGGTTTGCCCCTGTGTGGCATTCCTAATGTCTCTATATTCTAATTGGTTGCCACTAAAGTACTTTGCCAACAGATTTTGTTCTCAGATAGTGCACAGCACTGAAAAGAAAATCACTTTGCAAATCCAGTGATTTCATGGACCATAGGCTCTCTGCATTCTCTATTACCCAGTTTATTTTTTGTTCATTTAATGCATTGAAAACAACATTGAATTAGTTTGTTGGACAATTAGGTAAGATATTAAACTAAAGATGTACATATAAATATGTCAAGTAATTATTTTAAGAATACATCTGTAAGGAGTAGCTGGAGAAGGTACTTTGTGAAGGTTTTTTTCTCCTGTTTTCTCTAATAGTTCAACAAACCTAAACTTTTGTAAATAATACACCTTTTCTAAAGTGTAAGCAGCAAAAGAATTTTCTATAATGAATGCTTAAAAATTCATTTCCAAGGAAATTAGCTCTTGTAAACATCCTGGAATATGTCAGGAAATTACATTGGTGTTTGTTAGAATAAACATCCCAAATCAAATTCACTATTTGCCAATATTAGCTCAGGCCTGGTTTCTAGACTCTGTAAGTTTCTTTCTTCCTGGGCTGTGGCAACCCAGTGACCTCCTGCAGCCTCACCACTGCCTTGACTCTCAGCACTAATCCTGAAATGTTGTTGGGGACTTTTATATGGCTTCATGTCTGGAGCTGCAGTTTAATCCCTTTTACTTTGTTTCTGCTCTAACGTCCTACCTTAGTTCTGATAAATGGGCCTCACTCTGTTCTAAGCTTTAGCTTGAACCCTGTTCCTCATGTTTTGTTACCTGACATAGCCCTCTCTCAAAGGGGTGCCCCAGTACTAGATCATGGCCATTAGCTTGGACCCTCCTTTGTAATGATAGATACCCCTCATCCCAGTTTGCTATCCTTCCTGTAATTGTTTCATATTCTATCCATCTGTTTGGGCAGGGCAACATTTCCTTTTAACTCTGTGTATATCTACTTACCTAAAGCATAACCTGCTAACATTATTGTATCAGGCAAGCTGCTTGCTTTGGTCTCTGTTTATAGATATGATGGTTTCCATTCACCCAGATTCTATTCAGTGATTAAGTACTTT